>NC_056746.1:38122499-38153075 GCF_019279795.1 Protopterus annectens | reverse complement strand
TGTACAGGGCAGATCCTGCCTTTTGCACCTAGTTGACTATTTTGAAACTGTCAGTAGGGCCATCGATGAGGGCTACGCAGTCCACACAGCCTACCTGCACTTGGCTAAGGCCTGTGACACAATACCACACTCAGGCATCATAGCCAAGCTCAACAGCTGACATATAACAACATATGTTGCAGGATAGGTTGCAAAATGGCTAAGAAACAGAACCCATAAAGTCAACATTGCAGGTGCCTTGTCAGATTCGAAGCCAGTCACAGGTGGTGTCCCACAAGGATGTGTCCTGGGACCCCTCTTAATTGGTATTTACTTTTCAGATGTGAAAGCAAACATAGGGGGGTTGTGGCTGACAAAGTTTGCAGATGACTGCAACCTAGGCACCATAGTGAATACATCAGCCGGCACACACATACTACAGAATGCCGTCACAAAGGCGGATAGCTGGTGCCAGACGCATGGCCTGAAACTGAATGCAACTGATGTGTATTCATCCCCTTTGGGAGGAACAAAGTACCCACAGATCAATACATAGACAGCAACCCACTGAGCACAGACAACAAATCAGACACCTGGGGACACATGTAGATAGTGACATCTCTTTGACACCCTGTTGCCAAAGTGGTTAGGAAGACTTTCTATCTTGCCCACCTTATCATGGAGGGTTTTCCATCAAGATCATAGGAGGTCATTGTTCCACTATCCTTCTCCCTTATCAGGCCCATGATTGAATACAAAGCCCCATATGGTCTGTACCTCGCCCAGCAATTGCAACAGCTGGAGACACCCCAAAAGTACCTACCATGAAGATCAGGGTTCTTCAACACATGTCATATGCTTCCAGAATAGAGGAAATCCAGCTTTGTTCAGTGTCATACCGCATACTTACAGGTGACCTATGCCTGACATACAAGACCATGTCCAATCAGGATTTGGTGGACATGCTCCACTGCAAGCAATCCAAATCCACCAGAGCCATGAGAGCTGAGGATTTGAACCACAGCACATACATGTATAGGACATACTGGAGGGACAGAGTCATAACTCAGAGGCATCTCACACTCTAGCAGAGTATCCCAGTTCATGTTTGACAGAGTCCCTCACTGACTCTCTTCAGGAGACATCTGGACAACTGCATATGAGACGGAGGCACAGACTAGACAGAGGCACAGTCATGTTATTCAATTACATAAGGGGGTCATAATGTGTCACTACTAAGTCAGAGGCACAATATTCAGAATCTATTCTGTACACTTATTACCACTATAAGGGGTGGCAATAGCCACATCACTATGGCTAGGCTTATACATGCACTAGGGCAGATAGCCTAGTAGTAGACTATGACACTATGAAACACCGGTGTATGTGTAGGTATTTGTCAATCAAACACTATGATGTGGTTTGGGGGGCTTGATATCTCCCTGTATTCCAACATTGTTTTGTCTATTCCTTCTAGCATGTCTGGGGATCAGTTGCTAGTGTCCTCTCCTGCTCAGCTGGAGAACCTGGGAATATTGAGGCAATGTTACACTTGCCTCATGTACACTGACAACCCTCTCCTTCTCCCATACAACACACATACATGTGAGAGATGCAACTATATAGCCAAAGTGGAGGCTGAGCTCTCTCAACATAGGACTAGCAAGACCAGAGAGAAGGTGAAGGTAACCACACACATCACAAATCCAGTCTCACATGGCACTATCACAACTTAAGATCATACACATACACACACAGAGACATACTCGGAGGCTCTGATCAGAATTCTACCAAAACGGCAGTGGCCACCACAGCAGACACTCACACAACTGCCTCCACAGGGCACAGCACATGCAACACATTGACCACAGAGTCGGTGTGCCAAACAGTCACAGCCCTTAAGGCCAAACACAATGCCAGACACACTTGTCATAGGTGACTCCATAGTCAGACACACTGACGTCCCGCTCACCAGATTGGGTACGGAGGAGGTCACAGTAAGCTGTCTATCAGGCACTGGAATCCACCACATAATGCAAGCACTCAGGTCACTCAACTGCAAGTACAAGTCTGACCCAGTCATTATCCATGCTGGTGTGAACGACCTGAGATGTACCTCCCTGGACTACATGGAAAGAGACATAGAGGATCCCTCTGATTATGTAGGCCAGGCAGGTGTGACCCTGACCTTCAGCAGTATCCTACCTTCACCAAGTATGATGCCACATAAACAGAGACAAGATGATCAGCTGTAATATTTTGCTTAAACTATGGTGTCATTCAAAGGGGGTCCAATGTCTGTCTGCCTGGGATGACATGCTGGACAGGCCACGGTGATTTGCAAGGGACGGCTTGCACCTGTCACCCCTGGGCTTCCGGATTTCAGATTATGCTCTTGCCACCCCCATTGTGCCTTTTTTATGCAAGATTCAGATTCTACACCTACCACCCTAGAACACAGTAAAGGAAAGACACTAAGGGTAATGCTGCTCAATGCCAGAGGTCTCAACCTCAAGCTGCACACACTCTATGCCCTTCTCAGTATGTAGCACATTGATGTCTGTGCTGTGCCTGAAACCTGGTTCACAGCTTCTGACAGCACCCGGCACTATCGGGTGTTACCTCATATCATGCGTTCCGCACCAGAATCCGGACAACACCAAGAAGGATGGTGGGTGTCCATATTCATCAAGGACACCCTCACCTCATGGTTGGTGGCAACACACAATGCATCGGAGACCATCCAGGTGCCAGTGACCGTAGGCAAGACTGCTCTGCAGTTTGTAGCATGTTACATGCCACCCTCTCAAACTCAGGTACCTCACACAGCTATCCTGCAAACACTGAAGGGGATAAATGTATCTCCAAACACCATCCTGCTGGGTGATTCCAACTATCCACATATAGACTGGGATCACTAATCAAGCCACAACACTCTAACACAAAGGTTCCAAGAGTTCATACACTCAAATGCCATGGAACAACTGGTCCCAATCCCCACAAGTGGAGGCAACATACTAGAACTCATCATCAAGAACATGGGGTCACACTGTTCAACACCAGATGTATACCCATCATTGGTGAGATCAGATCATGGACTACTCTCACACCCCAGATAGAAAAACAAACAGTGAAGACCTTCTCAAATGCTGACTTCACATTTCTAAGGACTGGTGTGGTCTCTTTCAAGGCCCCCAAGCCAGCGGACACCATTACCCAAGCCACTGTATCACTTAGAAATGCCTTCTACCAACACCTCCAGAACTGCATGGATCAGGCAATCCCAAACAAAACAAAGACTCTTTGTACCACAGGCAAGCATCCAGTCTGGTGGACCCTAGCCATAAACAAGCTCTACAACACAAGGAAGGAGCTACTACGAGATAGAGCGTAATCTGTAGGAGGGAAGACACCCCTGCTCATTGTGAGTAAAACACTGGGTTCCCCCATACAATCATCCGAGGCAAGTTTTGAGAGTAAACCCACTCAGGACTCAAGGAACAATCATGAGGCCTTTTTTACCTATGTTTGAAACCTGGGAGGGAACTCCCAGATATGCTCAGAATTAGTTCGGAATGATGTAGATATCACTCCACCTACAGACATTGCCAACATATTGGCTGACAGGTTCAGTGCAGATTTCTCCCCCCCCCACCCCAACTGGAGGGGTATCTACACCAGAGGATTGTAGCCCCCCAAACATCTCCAATGCCGGGGTGGGAACTGCTCTATCCAAGGCGGAAAACACTTTATCCATGGGACCAGATGGTGTCCCCAGTTGTGTGCTCCATGAACTCAATGAGTAATTACACCCGCAGTTAGGGCAGCTGTTTAATCTTAGCCTCACCTCAGGATATGTGCCCAAGGAGTGGCATACGGCAATGGTGGACCCACTTCACAAAGGAGGTGCCTCCACCAACCCCGGAAACTACCATCCCATCAGCTTGACAAGCCTGTTCTGCTAAGCTATGGAGAGGATCATAATGGGAATTATAAATGAAGACATAGGGGACCTGCAGACATTGGATCCAATCCAGTTTGGCTTTGTCAAGGGCAGATCATGCCTTTTAAACTTGGTTGACTTTTTCAAGACAGTCACCCAGGCCATTGACGTGGGCAAGGCAGTCCACACAGCCTACCTTGACCTGGCAAAGGCTTTCGACACAATACCCCACTCAGGTATCATTGAAAACATCACCAGCTTAATTGTGAACCCATACATCACAGCATGGGTTGCAAACTGGCTAAGTGACGGAACACACAGGGTCAAAGTTTCTGGTGCCATGTCACACTCAGGAGCTGTCACAAGTGGTGTCCCACAGGGCTCAGTCCTGGGCCCACATTTGTTCAGCATCTACTTTTCAGAAGTACGAGCAAACACAGGAGGATTATGGCTGACAAAGTTTGAAGATGACTGCAAACTGGGAAGCATAGTTGGAAACCCATCTGACACAGACATCCTTCAGAAGGGTCTCATAGACACAGATAACTGGTGCCAGAGCCATGGCCTTACATTAAACACTAAACAATGCATAGCCATACCCTTCAGGAAGAACAAGGTTACCACTAGTTCCCATCTAGGTGGCAATCCTCTAAGCACAGAGGAGGTTATCAGGGACCTGGGCACCCAGGTTGACAGTAACCTTTGTTTGACACTCACATTGCCAGGGTAGTTTGGAAGACCTTCTACATTGGCCACCTCATCATGCAGGGATTCACATCTAGATCAAGGGAGGTCATTGTTCCCCTGTACTCATCACTCATCAGACCAATGATTGCATACAATGCCCCATTCAGAATGTATCTGACCCAACACCTGCGGCAATTGGATGGGCCCACAAATTCCTCAACAGGAGGTGAAAGGGTCTCAAACATATTTCTTATGCTGCCCGACTGAAGGAATTCCAGCTGTATTCAGTCGCTTACCGTCTGCTCAGAGGTGACCTGTGCCTGACATACAAGGCTATGTCCATCCCAGAATTAATGAACATGGTTCACCTCAAGACCTCTACATCCATCAGAACTACAAGGGCAGGAGACTTAAACCTCAACACAGATATTAATAGGATGTGCTGGAGGGACAGATTCATCACCCAGAGACTCCCTATGCTGTGGAACAACATCCTGGTACATGTGAGGCTGAGCACCTCACTGGCTTTGTTCAAGTGAGATCTTGACCAATGGATGGGAGATTGCAGGTATACCCCAGGGATAATCTCAGTATCACTGCTTGACAGAGGCACAGCAAAATAATGGGCATATTATCCATCAAATTGAAGGGGTGGCAGAAGCCACAAAACTCTGGGCTAGGCTTATAAATGCCCTAGGGCAGATAGCCTAGTATGAACCTATGAACCTATGAACATAGGCCTGGGGCAGTTCCTGCTATTAGGACAGTGGTCTGCAGCAAGCTATATAGTAGTAGTCAGTTTTAGCCATTGGTTTTTGACCATGGCTATTCCATGTTGCTTCTTGTTGTGGTACAAACATAGGTGTGTGGTTATCCATGCCATTTATTGCTAGTCACCCTCATTTTTATCCTGTTCCATGTTTTTGCACATGTACATCACTGTATGAGGTGTGACCTGGTAGTGTCAGGGTGCTGATGTGGGCTTTGACCCTGTTTTCTATTACAGCACTGATATCTACAGTCTCTATACTGTGTGTGTTTACACTGCATGCATCTTGATGTTTATACTTCTGGCATTGGGTAGCATTACATCTAGGTTCCTATCCCTTGTGGTACCCATGAGGTGGGTTTGTGTTTTTGTGGTTTATGATTGTTGAGGGTGGATGTTAGTTGGGGTCCTCAGGTGTGCATATGGTACATGATATTACATTACTCAACACATGGCATTCATGCCTCAGGTGGTGCTGCAGGGCCTCTGTCAGATGCACATACTACACTCCCTGTACATGTTTGGAAGCAGGTTGTGTCATGTTAGGCATCCCTGTTACTGTATGAGTGAGTCAGAGCGGGTATCAGTCCCAGTGTTCCTACTGACCAAGTGTATGTGCTATGCGTTGCCTCTTTGCCAAGGCCAGGGCATACTGGGCATGCCTCCTTCTGCCTACTGGGACAAGGTCAGGTTGTTCCTCCTCCGAGTCACCCCTGCCTGTGGTGGCCTTGGCAATGGTGGGGATGTTTGGCCCAGCCCTGTGCTGGTCCTGCTGCAGCTGTTTCCGCAGGATCATATTATGTAGCATAGCACATATCATGATCATTTGGGTACATGTAGTTGGTGTGTACTGCAAGGCTCCACCAGATGTGTCCAGACACCGTGACTTGAGCAGCCCAAACACACGCTCTATGACATTACGTGTTTGTGCGTGTGCCTCATTATGGCGTTCCTGTTCAGGTGTGTGTGCATTTCTGATGGGTGTCATCAGCCACGGCTCAAGTGCATAACCTGCATCCCCCACTAGGTGTCCGTGTGGGAAGTCCCCATTGGCAAATGATTGGTACAGCTGCGTCAGATGCCAGATATGGGAATCATGGTAGCTCCCAGGGCAGCCAGCACACACATTCATTATTATGCCCTGGGCATCACACACGACCTGGCAGTTGATGGAGGGGTATCCCTTGCGGTTAATGTAGGCTCTACCCTGCTCACCGGCTGGTGCTTTGATGCATATGTACATGCAGTCTATTGCACCCAGCACCTCAGGGTATCCCGCTATTAGCTGGAAGAGACGCATATTGCTGGCCACAACCTCACGGTCATTAGGGACATATATATGATCACTGACATGTGCTGACATGGCATCCAGGAACTGGTGCAGTACTCTGGAGGCTGATGCCTGTGATATCCCCATCATATCACCAGTTGGTCTCTGGAAGGTGCCTGTTGCTAGTATTCTTAGGCCAACACATACCTTGGTTTCCACTGGAATGGGTTCCCCTCTGTTGGTTCTGTGTGTGAGATGTGGCCTGCACAGCTCAACAATCTGCTGCAGAAGGTCTCTGTCCACTCTGTAGCGCTCTACTATCTCCAGCTCATGTAACCCATGGTAGGTGACCCTGGGCCTGTATACTCTTCTCCTTCTCCTCACTCTGGGTTGTCTGTCAGCATCTGCATTGTCACCACCCTCAGCAATTCGCCTATGCCTGATTATAATAGCTATGGCAGCCCCTAGCATTTCTGCTCTGAGTTCAGCTTTTTTCAGTTTTCAATTCTGATAGCTTAGTTTCTGGCAGTATCTCTTGTGAGAAACAGCCTGCACTGCTCTTTGCAGTGTTTTAAGTGCTGGGTTGGGCTTCTAGTCTGCCTGTGTAATTGCCTGCTTCTAATTGTTTCCACCCATTAACTCCAGCAGTATCTTCTGGCAGTTTCCCTGTATTTTAGTTGTTTCCTGTTTCCTCTCTGTTTCCTGAGGAGGAGCAATGTGCACACCAGCTTAAACACGCTCACAGTCACTTAAACGCACGCACACATCCCTACACGGTGTTACACGCGCGCACACATCCTTACACGGTGTGAGCTTGGCTGGATTCATGTTAAAACGCGTGCACACTGCCTTACACACGTGCATGCCCGCGCAAACCATTGTAAACGGTTTGCAACACGCTCCCACATGTTGAACCTGCCTTACACGTGCGCACACGCGCGCATGCACATATTTCAAGAAACTTTGAGTGTAGGGATAGCGTATACCCTCAATTTCTTGACTTTCCTAGTGTTCTGTTGGGACACACCTCCCTCCCTGATGTCTGTCTGTCATCTCTTACCTTACATTGCCCTCCAATCTGGTACATTTATTACTATCCTTCCCCCCCGTGATGTCACCTACCTCTTACTCTGTTCCTCCCCCTTCTCTAACTCTTCCACTACTCAGAAAGTGCTCATTACCTATGTGGCAGTGTGATTCAGTATTGTAACCCTCATTTACATAGGATTGCCTAGTAATGCTTAGTTACATGTCTTACACGGAGCTTCCCCCCCTTGACAACCACTAAACGGAGGCCATATTGTTTTGGTCTGCAAGTCCCTCCATTGACATTCCATGTAATACATAAATCCCACAATTGTGGGCTTATAAGCTTCGGTTTTAGTTTAGGTAGCGCACCCGTTTGCTGGTGTGCTGCAGTTAAACCCAGAAATCCCGTGAAAAAAAAAAAAAGTTATATAACTTATTTTTGCAACAGTTTTTCATGCCAATGGCCACATATTTGGCCATTGGCATGCTTAATGAAACATATGCACCCTTTATTTGGAGCTGACATAGCTCCGTTTTTAATTTTGCAGAAATGTACTCAGTTGTCAGCTGAGTACATTTCTGCAGCTAACACGTCCGTTACACGGACTGGTTTCGGCTTCGTGGATCGCTCAAATACCTCATTTGCATATCTTTAAGCTGCAAATGAGGTATTGAGCATTTCCACGCCCACTCCGTGTAAGAGACGTGTTAGCTGTCTCTTACACGGAGGTTTGGGCTGTACCTGAATCGGGAGGCTTACACGGAGGCTTACACTACTCTTGATCTCCGTGTAAGCCTTCCTGAATCTGGCCAAGAAACTTGTAACACAGCCCTGAATTCAGCACTAACCTGAAAACTGGACTATACCAGCTTAGAAATGTGGGAAAACAAGTATATATTTTTTTTCAGAAAGTAAAGCAGATACAATCAAAAAACACTTAGAGTGTGTAGCCTACAACAGTTAAACAGGTAATTTAAACACAAAAACGACTTTGTTAAAGAGCAGGCAGTAAAATAAGTACAATATGTACCCGAAACAAGCTTTTTAAATTATAGAAACTCTAAAAAAAATTGGCATTTTAGGCGGAATTAGCTAAAGGCAGCAAGAAAATGCAGAAAAATGATACTTAATCACTCCAAAGTCTCTCTTTTGTCTCTCTGCTGCTGTAGAACTCTGCAGGGCACCAGGCAGGAGCTTGCTGAGCTGTGGAAATGTAATTTCATGCAATAGCCTTAGATACATTAATACATACCAGCAAAGGGTCTTGCAAATATGTACGAATATACACACACACACACCTGTGCACAAGTAATTGGCATAAACACAATTTGTTCAATGCTTTTGTACTGTGTACTTTCTCTCTTTGAGCTTATCAGAATTGTGCAAATAAATAACCTCATAGGGCTTTCGAATAACTGGAGTTTGCAAAATTCTTGATGCTTTAGCTTTTTAGATTTCTCAATGCTTTACGAATTTTTACGGAATAACTTTTCGAGCTTTTTGATACTTTATGGAGCTTTGCAGAATAATTTCTCAGACTTTTGCGATACTTTCTGAAATCTTCAATTGTTAAAAGTGGAAATGCTGAAATCATTTACTTTTGGAATTGCTAAAGGTAAAAATACGAAAGTAGTTGCTTAGAACTTTATTGATAAAGATCAGAATGCTACAGTCATGCTCCATTTGCCAAAATCATCACTTTAAGAAACATTTGCGAACTTTACAATGCAACTGAGCAATTCACAAGCATGTTAATACTCTTGTAATCTTTTGTAAGAAACAATTTTCATCAATGCAAGAAACATATCAAGCAACTCAACAATGCAAATAAATCCACTTCTGTTGCCTAAATTCAATCTCTTTTGAAGCATTTGCACCTTGCAAACAACCACAAGCAATATACTGAAATGTCCCCAAAATGGTGGTACCTTGCTAGGCAACTTCTTACAGTGCAAGAAACATTTCGTAATGGTTGCACTTTGCAAATAGACACACCCAGCACAAGAACTTTTCTTTTAATAACTATACTTTGACTCGATTTTATGAGGTTGTCGCACTTTGCACACACTGAACTCTTTGACATGCAGACACTGTAATGAGCACACACTTTAAGCACTTTTACACACTTCAAATAACTTTAATTATACCCTTGATACAATATAAAGTTGTAGTTATGCCCAAACACAGCACTTTGCCCAAACACAAGCAATCACCTTTTGAGACGTTTTTTACGATGGTTTCCCTAATTCGGGCTGGGGGTGGGATGTGGATGTCTAGGCTGATTAGCTTGTGGTCGGATCTGACTAATGAGGAATTGACCTCTGGTGTGGAACACCGGTTTCCCATGTTGGTAATGACCAGGACTAGGATATTGCTGCCCCTGGTGGGGGTGTGAATAAGTTGATCCAAGGCGTTGGAATTTATGAATTCTAGAAAACGTTGAGCAAAAGAGTTGGTACATGAGTAGTTTTCCCAGTTAATGGTGGGGTAGTTGAAATCGCCCATTATTAGGGTGTTGGGTTGTACCCTAATACTTTCCAGTGTATCAAGAAATGAGGAGTGTGAATCCTTATGATGTTCTTGTTGCTCATTTAAGCCCTTTTTTATGTCCAGCTTGCTTTTCATGTGCTCGTTTTATTCTACACATACCCAGTTCTGCCTTAAACACACTCATTTTGCCTTAAACATGCTTGTTTTGCACTCTAGAGCCAGTCGCCTCATCAAATACTTTTATCTTAAACATTTTCTTTAGTTAAACATTTCTGTACTTTCCGCTTGCCAGGTAATGCAATTTGTGTACTTGTAATGCCCTTTTTTGCCTCGTTTTGCATTGAGTAAATAATTCTTATTGTTTTTCATTACCTTTAATTGTTTCTGGTTCTGTTTGTGCTGTTTTCTCTCGGTTTTACCTTCGCTATTGTTTTTATATTTCATGGCTTCAAATGTTCTTCTCTTTTCCATCCCAATTCTGACACCATGTCACTTTCGTGCTGGTACACAAATAAATGAGTCTTCTTGGGTTCTGTTTAGCAGCTTTATTCTATACAAACACATCACTGTAAAGGCTTGTTGACTGTGACTTAAGAAACTTATGTGCAAACTAACTACTGCGATCATACATGCTTACTCACTGGCTGCTTTTACAAAATGGCACTAGGGATTGCATGTATCTGGAATTTATACGTGCATACGCAGCCTCACAGCCCAAGATATAGCACACACACACACACGTTACACTATGATCTACACTCCCTTTCTTTTATTTCCACCCTATTTTTAAATTCCATTTAAATTTATCCCACTCCCTAGCTATATTTTCAGAAAAAGTTTGTATCTTCTCTAATAGCTCCTGAATAATTTCCACTACCCATTCCTCAAATTTCTCTCTGTTCAACAGGTGGGAAAACACCAGTGTCTCATTTTTATTTTATTACCCTGTGTTTTTATTTTAGTTATTATTGGGACACGATCTGAAATAGTTATTGGGTGCATATCAAGACCTTTAATTAAATGCACATATTCCTTTGAAATGTACATTCTGTCTAGCCTAACCCAGTTTTTGTACCTCAGGGAATAATAGGTAAATTCACTCTTAATTCTTAGTACTGCATTCATATCTGCCATGCCAAATATTTTCATAAATTTCTTTAAAAATCTATACTCCTTTGTTATATTTCCCTTTCTGGGACTCCCCAGACACATCTTCACTGCTGCAAATCAAATTCCACTCCCCACCTATAAGTAATATTCTTTGCTAAAAACTGAATATTTCTCCCAGAATATTCTTTAGCTCCATTATATCATTTTTTTGTTGGAGTATAAATACATGCCAGTATAATTCTCCTTCCTTTCCAGTAGCCCCTTAGTACTACAAATCTACCATTATTGTCTTTTTTTTCCCTCTTGTATTACTACTGGAGCTGCTCTTGCAATTACTACCAGTACTCCTCTCTTCCTTTGCCACAGCTATTCCACTGAAAAACCAGGTCTATATTATATCATATCATTGACCGCTTAACTTGTTGAATGCCTAAACGTCGACAGGTAAGGATTAAAAACTTATAATCTCAAATGGCCAGTTAATCGAATTCTTTCATTGGGAAAGAATTTGCTTGGCCGTTATCGGTAATTTGCCCTTTCCCCAGTGTAGAGTGATCTTGGAGTTAGTATATTTAGTTGGGGGGGCACAGCCCCCCACATTGGGGGTGTGGGAAGTGAAGCCCTCCAGTTTGTTACAGCTTGAAAGTTTGTTAGTTTGGCATGGTCAAGCAAATTTTATCCCCATGAAAGAATTCACTTAACTGGCCATTTGAGATCGTAAGTTTTCGACTCCTAGCTGTTGACATTTCGGCATTCAACAAGCTAAGCAGTCGATGATATAATATAGACCCGAATAACCATCCTGAAAATCTTTCTTTATCAAATTCACACATTCAGTTCTTGCCAAATGTGTCTCCCGTAGCATGACTATTTGCACTCTACATTTTAATATAGTTCACTACTCTTTCTTTTTTGGATATATATGTGAGACTATTAATGTTTGAAGACATTATAGAAAGAATCTTATTCTTGAGGGATTATTATTCCCACCTTTTATGTATATCAGCTTTTGTGTTACATGCATGCACTGTTTGGCAGGTAAATCTTTTATACAACTGTTTCTTGTCGTGTCCATATGAGCCTATGTTACATCTTGCAGAACTTTTTGTTTTATTGAATACCTTCAAATAAACACACACACACATCATCCCCCTAAAACCTATTAACTTAATAATAGCACACAAAACTATGTACATCCTCAAATATTGAATTTTTACCCCCTTAATAGGAACATATATTTCAAACTGACAGCCGCACACATACTCTTGAGCTAATCAGAAAACTTATCCATGCTAAGACACATGGTAAATCTTGTGATTCTATTAAGTGCTGTCTGGTTTTGCCTTGCACTTCATAGGTTCATAGATTCATACTAGGCTATCTGCCCTGGGGCATTTAT
This sequence comes from Protopterus annectens, assembly GCF_019279795.1. NCBI lineage: Eukaryota > Metazoa > Chordata > Ceratodontiformes > Protopteridae > Protopterus > Protopterus annectens. The sequence goes on along the minus strand of NC_056746.1, from coordinate 38,140,398 downwards.
AAGCCTAGCCCAATTGTGTTTGGCTTATGCCACCCCTTGATTTGAGTATACTGTGCCCTTTTTAAAGTTTAGTTTACTATAGTGACACGGAAGTAATCCCCGGGACAAACCTACGATCCCCCATCCACTCATCAAGATTCTTCTTGAAGAGAGTCAGTGAGGTGCTCTGCCTAACATGAATTGGAATTCTATTCCAGAGCGAAGGGAGCCTCTGGGTTATGAATCTGTCCCTCCAGCATGTTCTATTTATTTCTGTGCTGAGGTTCAAGTCCCTCGAGCGCGTGGCTCTAAGGGATTTAGATTTACTGAGGTGGAGCATGTCCATTAACTCTGGGCTGGACATAGCCCTATATGTCAGGCATAGATCGCCTCAAAGTAGGCGCTATGCAACTGAGTAGAGTTGGAGTTTTTTTAACTGAGCAGCATATGGCATCTGTTTGAGTCCCTTGATCCTCCTGGTGAGGTACTTTTGGGGTCTTTCTAATTGCTGCAGGTGTCGGGTAAGGTACATCCCAAAGGGGGCATTGTATTCTATGATGGGCCTGATAAGGGATGAATAAAGGGGCACGATTACCTCTCTTGATCTAGATGTGAATCCTTTCATGATGAGGTGGGCTATGTAGAAGGTCTTTCTAACCACTTTGGCAATGTGGTTGTCAAAGGAGAGATTGCTATCAACTTGGGTCCCCAGATCCCTAATTACTTTCTCTGTACTTAATGGGTTACCACCTATGTGGTAATTTGTGGGCACATTGTTTTTGCCAAAGGGTATGACTATACACTTTTTGGCATTTAGCTTTAGACAATGGCTCTGGCACCAGTTATCCATCTCTGTGAGACCTTTTTGAAGGATGTTTGTGTCAGCTGGAGAGTCGATTATGGCGCCCAGTTTGCAGTCATCTGCGAACTTGGTGAGCCATAGCTCTCCCAGCTGGAAAACACTTAAATGGTTTCAGAAAACATTTTTTCCAAGCCATTTCTCTTTATCAGATTGTCTGTTAGTGACATGAGAACCAGATACAGGACTGTTTACTAGAAAAAAGACCTTATAATATTCAATATTCTTTTTCATTTACTTACTTTCTGTGAAAACTTGTTACTGTATCAATCTAACACAGTCGTTCCCCATTTTTTCATTGCAGTGCCAACATTTCCTAAAACTAAACAAGGAGAAAGAGAGAAGGGAGAAAGAAACAAAAAGAATAAATAAAAGCACCTATCTACATTAATATCCCAAATACACTTAAAAATAACTGAAAAATTTACTTTTCAACATGCAGAGAAAATCATACACCACTTAAGTAATACTGTTAAGAAAAAAATTGTTTTACTTACAGTTAACTCTCTCCCTCCTCTTCCCCTCTCCTGAGTATTTCTCAGGTAGGGCATATGCTTTAGAGTCCCCTAGAAGTTTAACAAAGTCCAAACAATTCCAATATTTCCAGATTTTCTTGTTCTGTCTTGTTTCACAAATATAATTATTGCTTTGTAATCCCATGTACTTGTCAGTTTCCAGGTTACTGATTTTTGTCTGCAAACATTAAGACATAAAGTAGGACATATGCTTTAGAGTACCTTACAAGTTTAATAAAGTTCAAGAAAGTCAAATATTTCCAGATTATTTTATTCTATTCCTGCTCATCTCCATCTCCCAAACTCTGTCTCTGCTTCATGTCCCGTGCACTCTCAATTCTTCTAGTCAACTTCTGTATTTTTTTTCTCTCTCTCTCTCTCAATCATTTTCCATTGAAACACTGGGAATGGTATTACTGACACAGTCTCTCTGTGGTCTTTATTACCAGAAGAACAAGAAGCAGAAGCTCCTTCTGTTTCACAGCTTTTTTGTTGGATAAACTTCTGTATTTTTTCCTTAGTATGTATTTCATCTAAAATATTTTTGTTCCTCCAGGGAAAAATATTTTGAGGATAGCTGGGTATAGCAGTTCGAATCTCACTCCTGCTTCTCGGCATGCCCTATATAATGGAATAAATGTATTCCTCTTCTGCCTGATGTACAGGAAGTAGTAATTTGCCACAAACTATCTGCTGTCTCCCACTTTTAGTACTTTTAGTACTTTGTCGTTCTGCCACAGTGTTGTCAGAATCAACTCCTTCTGCTAAGACTGCATTTTTCACTATTAAAGGTCTAGGTTGTTTTCTCATAGCCAGGTTTGGAGCATATACATGATGTGCCCTTTCAGTTAATAATTCTTGTTGTGGAATACCAGTCCAGCTGCTTATTTGTACTTTCATAAAATTAATACAGTCTGTTCCTTCCACCTTCTCTTGTACAGCAGAAAATCTTAGGTTTCCCTTACATGCTCTGTCCTGTAATTATTAGTCTTTGAAACATTTCTTCTCGTATAGTCTTGTATTCAGACAGCCTTTTCTTCATTTCAGCCTCTGAGTTTTTTTTGAGTTCTGTCACCTTATCTGAATAGCTGTTCAAAGCTTCTTCCATTTTTTCCAGTTTTTTATTGTTTGTGTTGATATACTCCATTAGTGTTTCATTTATTTTAAAGAGAGCTGTATAGAGCTGCTTTATACTTTCCTCTTGGCTACTGGAAGTCATGTCTGGAACTTGCATTGCTTCTTTTTGAACAAGTGCAGTACTTTTCCCAGTCTGTGTTGTATCCTCAACCTTTGTAGCTGATTTTCCTCCATGTCCTTTATATTTCTTTTTCCTAGCATCTAGGATGTAAATTTATTATTCAGTTACTGAAATTTACCCAGAAATCTAAGTCCACTGAAGTTCTCTGCTAAGTTTCTGTTTTCAGACTGGGAGGGATAAAAGTAAGGTGTTACTCAATATATAGCCATCTTGGATGTCCAGTATTTTAAATATTAACTCTTTTTGTAGCTACTTCCTTTAAGTACTGTATACAAGTATTGACTGGTGGCAATTCTGGCTATTTTTCAGTACTCTAAGTTATTTTCTATTCAGTTTGAATATACTTACTGTAAAACCATGTTGCTTTTGTACCGACAATCCAATAAAACCTATGACTTGTGGATGTAGGATTCATACAGTGTCATATAGAACACTGACTCGCACTGTCCGATCGTGTAAGAAAAGTTCACATCTAGTAGATCATACAAGAGCACTGCTGACCTGCTGGATGCATATCTTTGTAGCAGCTTCATTGCACAGCATGTATAAAGGCTCATTTTTAACTGAAATAACTGTCCAGAATCTAATGTACTAATTTTCTCCTTACATTGTACTAACACGTATGATACAGTGAGACATTTGACATCAAGCATTATTAGAAAGAAAAAATGCAACAGCTATCTGTATTCACCATATTCTTTACAAAGCCTGTAACTATAGACCTGATTATCCTGGTAATATACTCATGTAATTAGTTATTTGCAAAGTGAGTAGCCCTGAAATATGACTGTATTATGCTACTCAGTGTTTGACTGTCATGTTACACATCTATGCTCTTTATATTAAGGCTAGGCCTAGGATTGTTTCCTCTTGAGTACAAATTCTAAGATTGCAGTTTCTGATGAATAAGAAGGTATACCTTTATTTAGAATTAATAAGGCTGAGAACACAAACAAATGCACAGTGGTTACATTATTTAGATGTGTTCAACTTTAATTGTTTTCTTATTTACCTTTATAGTGTAATCTAGTTGCATTGTGTGTATGTGCAATGCATTTCATTTTATTTACTTTTGTGAATGGGTCAGTAATGGTTGTAAAAAGTGTCATTAGCTAGGACTTGACTAAACATTTTTATTTTGTAAGGTGTTTGACAGAGTTCCAGTTTTAGATCAGATGACCATGAATCGTGACAGCATAGAATGCTTCAGATAGGCTTGCATATTCCAATAAGGCAGCCACATGTCGGGCAGTGGTGCAAAGTATTTTTAAGGCTATCAACAAAAAATGGAATTAGACAGCAGCCACAGAAGCACCTACAAAAAAAAAAAAAAAAGAATAGTTACTATGTATCCAGAGCAATATCTTAAAACAAAACTGTTTGACTTATGAACCATTGTTCCTTTGTTCTTTAATCATCATTATTAGAGTATCTTTTAGTGGGAAGTAAATATGAATAGTTTCTGACAATAATTTGCACATGGCAGTATGTCTGGAAAAGATTAAAATGCATATATTGAGAATATTCTTGGTTTGAGACTGTTTCTGAAACGATTTCAGGCCTGCATAAACTAAAGCACAGCTGGTAATTCCCTGCTGGATGAGGAAAGTAAACCTGTATTTTTTGTCTGTGAGTGATGGAGCTGCTTTCTGTTTTATCTGCTCCATTTTGCTTTCTGTTTTAAGAAATCTTCTTGACCTGGTGTTTTTGTTCTATGTGAGAGATAGACACTTAAATTGTCTAGGCTGCACATTTCATATGTTTTTTTCATTGGTTAAATTGTTTCTTGAGTGATACTTATATACACAGTGAATTTCTTTTTTCTGAAAAGATTTCAAGCCTGCATAAACTAAAAGCACTGCTTGTGATTCCCTGCTAGTTTTCTCACTGGCCCTCATCCTTCATTGAACTGCTTTTTAAACCTGGTGATTTTAAGCTGCCCACCCCCCTACTGTAAATTGAGCTTAATAAGCTCCTCCCTATCTACACTGCTGTTGATATCTTGAATTATTTATTTGCCTTTCCTTGTGCTTATATTGAAAAAGTACATTTTGTCTCTCATTGTCTGTTCTACTGATTTACTTGCTCTGAATTCATTATCTAGCTAGATACTGGATAAAGTAGTGTATTTCTACACTCTAGCAAGCACTTGTTTTACATCAAGAGGTTAGTGGATTTTCCATCTAGTGTACTGGGAGGTAGCCTGGTCTGTTTAGATTGAGAAAACACTTGTGATTTCTGCATGTAGTTGTATTGGCTGGAGGGCTTATTAATCAACTTGTATTGTTTTTAGTGCCTTTATCTATGCTGTACAATTGAGTGGCTCTTGTATTATTTATACAATGCAAAGTACTTTTATTGAATAATCACATTTTTATAAGCTGTTTAAAGTACATGGCTGTATCTGTATCTTCACATGTTTGTGGTAGAATTTCATATCTTTTAAGTTTGTTTGTGGTAGCATTTCACTCTGGACACTCCTTTACTTTGCTTTTACATTAGGAAGACTGGGATTATTAAACTAGTGGCAGTAGGTGTTTACCTGGTCTATCTGAGCCTGGGAATCTCACAAAAAGGTTCTAAGTATTTTTTTGCACTTCTCTTCTATACTGTGACTGTACTTTAGCAGTTTAAAAAACATTGTACTGTCTGCTGCTGTGTTGAGTAGATAATTGCACTGTATTATATTGTATCTGTTAGTTGTAGGGCTGTTGTAGGTAGTTTGTGTAGTCTTGTTAAACTTGGGCTCCAAACCAGCTATTCTATATTAAGAAGGTGTTTTTTCTGCACCCTTGTGGCAAAAGTGTGCTGATTTAACCTGTCTGAATTGGAGACTGCTTTTGGAAGACTTACTGTGTGCATTCCTGATTAGTAGTTAACTTAAAACTCATTTCTCTTTGCTCACATTTAGGACTCGTGTTTGTGCAGGCTTTGGCATAGATACTCAGAGCTGCTTGTTGTTTGGCAACTTTACTACTGATTGCTGAGAATCTGCTTTCACCTAGAGCAATCCTTTACTGAAAAGACAAGAATAAGTATTTGTTTTGCATTTCTCTTATATACTGTGACTGTACTATAGCAGTTTCTTAAGGTATATGCTATTAGTTGTGCACTTTATAGCAAAAAAAAAAAAAAAACTGTATTGTCCACTGCTGCTTTAAGTAGTTAATTGCATTATATTGAGTTGAACATTGCTGGTGAAAGGCTTATTGTGTGCTTTCCTGATTGGTAGTTATCTTAACATTTGCTCATATTTAAGCCTCACATTTCTGCAGTGCTGCTCTTTATGTAGAGACAGTGGTTATCAGTGCCATCTATAGACACAAACGCCTAAAAGCTCAGATTTTCCTCTAAACAGCTGTCAGTGACACCATTTCAGGTTTTTCTGCTGCTCTAGCAGCAGCTCAATTGCACACTGAACAGCATCGCCTTATTGACCAACCTTAGCCTGCACAAAGTATTGTCCCCTCTTGTAGTCTTGGTGCTACCAGCACAGTCCTGCCACATTAACCCGTTCCCTTCCTTAATAAAACATACAGTAAGAGCCTGTTATCATGGATGGGCAGTTTCCCATCATCTCTCTGGCCAGCTTGATAGACATGGGCATCCTGAGGCAATGTAGCAATTGTCTCATGTATACTGACAACCCACTTACTACTGAAACAAATACTTTATGTGAGAGATGTAGGTATACTGTGAAATTGGAGGCAAGACTCTCATATAAAGACAGATCGAATGCCAAACTGGTTGTCAACACACACACACACACACACACACACACACACACACACACACACACACACACACACACACACACACACCCCACACTAAACAAGGACATGACACAGAAACCCACATATGCGGAGAGGTACTCACTAGTAACTTGCCAAAAGATCAGAGTCTTCCTAAACAGAAACCACTTGCACACATAACAGTGCAAAAAACAACAATTACACATAATAACACACACACACACACCAGTGTCTCAACAAATAAGCCCATAAGGCATAACACCACAAAACCTAATGCACTGGTTATAGGGGATTCCATAGTGAGACATATGAATGTTCCCCTCACCAGGCTGGTTAAGCAGCAGGTTACAGTTAGCTGCCTGGCAGGTGCCAGGATCCTTCAAGTCACTCAAGCACAAGTACAGGTATGGCTCAAGTCATAGTCCATGTCTGGGTGAATATGAAAAGAGACATGAATATGAAAAGAGACATGACTGAACTCTCAGATTATGCATCACAAGCAGGTATAAGCCTAGCCTTAATCAGCATTCTACCTTCTCCAAAGATGATGCCACAATACAAACAAAAAAATGATTGACTTTAACAATTGGCTTAGCTTCTGGTATGGGGATCCAAAATCTGTCAGCCTGGGAAGACATGGTCGACAGGCCATACTGCATTGCTAGAGATGGTCTGCATCTGTCTCTTCTAGGCTTTTGGATACTGGCAAAGGCATTAGCCACTCCTTTTGTGCCTTTTTAGGCAGTCCCAAAATAACCAACCTCCCAACATAACAGAATCCTCTCTAGGTAAACTGAAGGTACTGTTCCTTAATGCTAGGAGTCTAAACAAGAAACTGCAATCCCTGGAACCATTCCTCATTTTGGAAGATGTTGACATCTGTGCCATCACTAGAACATGGTTCAAAGGTGTGGAAAGCACGCCCGCTGTCAGGGCTACAATGGCTTCCATACGTTCAGACCACAAATTTAGTATAAAAGAACCAAAGGAGGAGGTGTATCCATTTTGATTAAGGATAAATATACTTTGAGACTGGTCAAACAGTATGCCTGTCTTGCCCCTATCACATCATAGCTATCTATAGGCACCCCACCATGAAAGAGGAAAAGCATGCCGCATAGCAAAACTTACTGGGGTCTCTTGTGATACATCCCAACACCTTACTCATGGGTGTTTTTAGTTATCCTACCATCGACTGGGAAACATACATGACCACAAACATTCTTGCTCAGAGGTTCTTGGACTTTGTCAATGCAAATGCTCTGTAACAGCTAGTCAGCACACCCACAAGAGGCTCAAATGTCCTGGACAATAGTACTCACTAACATAGGAGAGCATTGCATCCCCCCGTGTGATGTTCTTCCTGTTAAGATCAGACCATAAATCAGTCTGGTTCGATGTAATTATAAGACCAGATATCCCATTAAGCTCAAAAATGTGATACCCCATTAAGCTCAAAAATGCTTACAAATGAGTAAGGTGAAATTACCTCCTGCTAAGTGATGGTATAATACGTTCCCCAACTGCAGACAACATGGACTCTTATGCAGAGATGTACACCAATGCCTTATATAACCACTTAAGCAGTTGCATAGAATCAGCTGTGCATGTCCAGATTAAAACCAGGTATTACCAAAAAACAAGCCACCCTGGTGGACCCCTAGTATAAACCGGCTATACAATAAGATAAAGAAACTAATGTCCAAGAACAAAAGAGAACTGGCTCAGCAGAGAAAGAAATTTCTTTCTAGCTTAAACAAACAAATTAAAGATCTTGTTAAGTCCTCCAAAGCTAATTGCAAAGCAAAAATAGCATCACTAGCCAAGGATAATCACAAAGCACTCTTTAACTACTTCTGAAATCTAAAAGGGAATACCCAGCTATGCACTGAAATAGTTGTGGATGGCACCACCCATACTCAACTGGAGGTAATAGCCATCCTCCTAGCTGACAGATTTGGAGCAAACTTCACCCCCCTGTCCCCTCCGGTCATCCCCCAAAGTACACCTTCCACCATTCCCCAGCCTTTCCCATGCCAAAAGCTTGGCATCAATTGGACCAGACAATATTCCAGGTTGCCTTTTAAACAACTTAAAACATGATCTAGTCGACCCAATTTGATCCCTTTTTAACTGGCTATGTTCCGGCAGAATGGAGGACAGCCACAGTAATCCCTCTGCACAAAGGGGGACCATCAACTGACCCTGGGAATTACAGGCCCAATAAGCATGGCCAGCCTCATCTGCAGGGCCATGGAAAGAATCATTATGGACCTTTGAAGATCCTGTGGAACATAACAAAGGTGATAAATGGATAGAATAAGTAAATGAAAGAATAAAAGGTTCAAATGTACAGGATATGAAATAGGATTAAGTAATGGCCAGAGAGACTGAAACAAAGTTAAGAACAGCTCCTAACTGAAAAACTCCAGGCCTGGATGCAGTACCTAACATCTGGATAAAAGTATTAACATCTTTATTTGAAGATTTGCGCACCCTGACCAGACACCATCCTGGTTAATAACAGGAAAAACAATGCTCTTACTTAAGAGTGAACCTGTACGCTACCCTAAAAATTATAGACCAATAACTTGCCTTCCAACAACATTTAAACTATATAGTGGAATTGATATAGACAGAATAATTTAGAAGAAAACTCAGCCATGTCAACAGAACAGGGTAATAAAAAGAACGTCATATGGAATAATGGATCATTTGCTGTTAAAGTCGTAATGGAGAACTGTAAAAAGGGGAAGAGTCTAAGTTCGGCATGGACAGACTGAAAAAACATTTGGCAGTATCCCACATTCATGGATAAACGGGTGCTTAAAAATGTTTGGTATACACCCTACACACTGAACGATTACATTACAGTAACTATGAAACAGTGGCAAACCACTTTGCAGTTAAGTCACGATAAAGGAAAAATTATTATTCCAGGGATAAAAATTCAAAGGGGGATATTCCAGGGTGAATCTCTGTCACTTCTGCTATTCTGTCTTGCCCTTAATCCATTAAGTTGTCTACTTAACATATTAGATCATGGCTATAATTTGGTCCACAGAAAAAAAAAATGTAAAGACCTCTTCTTTTTGCAGAGGATGTAAAACTGTACAGCTCATCAGATGAGGAACTGAAAGCTGAACTACAAGTGGTCAAAACTTTTTCAGATGATGTAAGAATGTCATTTGGTCTTGATAAATGTGCAAAAGCAACCTTTTAAGCAGGAAAGCTGCAGCACCAAGAAAACATCAGTTTGTGACAAGAATGTGATATAAAAGAACTTGAGCAAGAGGGAGTGTATACATATTTGGGAATTGATGAAGGATCAACAACAAAACATGAACAAATGTGAATAAATATTAGAAAGTAATATTTTAGAAGACTTAAAACAGTGTTGACATCAACGTACAAAGACCAAGCTATAAACCAATTTGCTCATCCTTTTCTAACTTACAGTTTTGGAGTGATTGACTGGCCCCAAAAGGTGTTTCAGAGGTTGGACAGGAAAACAAGAAGGATGCTTCATGCTCATGAAATGATTTATAGAAATTAGTGCATATTGATATTATATACCCCTTGCTCCTGAATGAGGTATGGGCTTCCTCAAAACTGATTACATGTATAACTCTGCAACTGTGGAACTGCATACATATCTGATGACTTCACAAGACCCAAAAGTAGTGAAAGTTTTGAAACATGAGGAGAATAAATCTAAGATGACTTCCATGCTTAGATGAGCAGAAGCATATCGCCATCAAGTGGGAATGGAAATAAAACCAGAAGTAGATACAAATCCGGGAGGCAACTGAATGTGCCAAAATTCAAAAGAAATACTATAAGTTGAAGGATCAGATGAGAAGGCAAGAAATGTGGAAAATGCATAAATATAGTTGCAAGTATAGAAAACTGTTGGAACAACCTTAAGTTGATCAGGACTGAATGCAGGAATGGTTAAGGAGAGGTGAGTTTAAACCAAAATCAAAAGGTTAATTAATATTGGAGGCTCAGGATAGTGGACTACATACACATTGGTTTACAAAGTACATTGAACATGTGGGAGAAACAGAGAAATCTAGGTTTTGTAAAACAGAATTGGAAATAGTTGCACATCTTGTTGCTGGTTGTGATATACTAATAGCAGAAGGACTATATATTGAAAGGCATAATAATGTGGCAAGACTGTTGCACTGGGGATTGTGCAAACATTATAATGTTGAAGTAGCTGAAAAACACTGGAAAAATGAGCCACAAAGCATCACAGAAAATTATAAAGTCTACATCACATGTGATCACCCATTACTAACAGTTCAAAAGATAGATGCTAGAAAACCAGATATAGTGGTCCATGAAAAGAAGACAGAAGTAGCATTGACCATTGAAATTGCTACACCCAGTGACTACAGTGGCTTATGTACAGGGAGACACAAAGTTATAAAATACCAGGATTTGCAGGCAGAAATGAGAGCAATGTGGAAGAAAGATATCCAGACAGTTCCAGTAGTAGTAGGAGCAATGGGTCGTATAAAAAGAATTTATACTTGTACTTAGATATGTTAACTCCATACAACTGCAGAAAGTGTCACTACTAGGCACATTGCGGGTGAAACAATACTAATTTCATGAACTGTAATCATACTTTGACTTAGGTATGGGGTCCATTTCTGTCATGGTACTAGAAACCCAAAAGACGTGGACAAATTAAAAAAGGTGAAAGACCTTATTAACAGGGACATAGATCATCTCCAAACCCAGGACCCAACCCAGTTCAGATTCATTAAAGGTAGACAACGCCTGTTAAACATGGTTGACGTCTTTGAGAAAGTCACCAAGGCCCTGGACAACGCTCCCAACTGGGAATTAACCCTTACATTACAAGATGGGTTGTCAACTGGCTCTCCAATAGGAAACATACTGTCAAAGTGGGTGACTGTACCTCTAGCAAAAGACCAGACAGCAGTGCCATACCACAGGGTTTGGAATTTATTTCTTAGACGTTCAGGCAAACTTGAATGGCCTGTGGCTGACCAAGTTCATTGAGGATTGCAAACTGAGAGCAATCATTGTATCTCCCAATGATATTAATATACTGTAGACAAGGTTAACGCAGACAAATGATTACTGCCAAAGCCATGGATTAAAGCTAAATGCAAAAAGTGCATTATTATTTATCCTTTTAGGAAAGCTGACATATCTGCTAATTACATTATAGACAGCACCCGCCTAAGTGTAGACCCAGTAGTATGCGATCCGGGTACTCCTGTTGATAACAATCTAAACTTTGACCACCACGTATCCACAGTAGTAAGGAAATCCTTCTACGCGGCATATCTTATATATAAAGGCATCACATGTAGCTCAAAGGATGTTATAATTCCATTATAATCCGCCCTCATCAGACCAATAATTGAGTACAATGCTCCCTTTTGCATATACCTCACCAGACACCTACAACAATTGGAGGGACCACAGAGGTTTCTCACCAAGAAATTACAGGGTACACAAAACAAGTCTTACATGGAAAGACTGAAAGCCTGTCACTATATTCTGTGTCCTACAGGTTGCTAAGGGATGACCTGTGCTTGGCTTACAGGGCAGTCTCTGACCTGGCCTTGATAGAAATGCTACACTTCATAAATCAAACTACATGAGGGTCACTCACTCCATGGATCTTAACTTAGCTGCTGACATGAACAGGCCATGCTGGGGAGATAGATACAGCTTACAGAGACTGTCACTTCTCTGGAAGAAGCTTCCAATTCACTTAGAACAGAACCCCTCCCTCACCCTCTTGAAACACAACCTATGTCAGTGGATGGATGACCACAGATTCACTCCTGGGGGTGTCACTCATGTCCCTCCTGGACAGATGGAATCAGTATTAACTACCATTGAACCTTACCTCTGCAACTTCACTTACCTAACAATCACCGACAATTGGGCAACTCAAGATAAATATGGCTAGGCTTGTAAGGGCTCTAGGGCCATTAGCCCAGTAACCTCCTATGAACTAGAAAAAATGCCATTTAAGTTATAATATGATGAAACAGCACAAAACAGAAGAGCATCCTTAGTAGCTTTATTTCTGGAACTGTTAATTTTAAACAAAAGGGCCATGTAGAAAATTTTGCTATCAAAAAATTAAAGTGGTATAGAACACCATATGTATAATGTATATCATTGGAAAGCACAATTGAGAAAGGAATTTAGCATATATATTTATTAAGGAGAAGACCTTTGCACCATAATCCTTAATTATGGGTTTCTCTCCTGTATAGTAAATTGTGGACATTTTCCTTCAACAGTACTATTCCTCTGCATTAGTATGGTTTCACTTTATTTCTTCTAAGTGAAAAACACCAAGTGGATCTTATAATGTCCACATAACAGTTAAATCAATCATACTAGTAAATGGCACTATAAAGCTATATACCTTTAATAGCTTTAAAAGCAGTTATATGCAGAAAAAAACTCTACAGAGTAGGGGAAACCTTCCAGTATAACTGCAAAATGCATGTTACAAAGACAGTGAATGAGAATCATTCTGCCAAAATACGTTTTCCCTTGTACCACCACTGTTAAGATGAGTATCACAGGAGTATGTGCTCATCCATTGGATTAGATGTTAAGCCAAGGTCCCATCAGTCTGAGTTGGTGGCAGCTCAGGTGGATATAAAAGATCCCACTTCACCTTTTCAAAATAGTAGAGGAAGTTATCTGATGCCCTGTGCAAATTTCCCCTAATAATAAAAATACCTTCTCAGGTCTCCCATGAAAAGAGTTTATTAGCCTAATGGGACCAGCCAGCATAACTAGAGGATAGATAGATTAGATAGAGAGATAAATAGAGAGACAGACAGACAAGACAGACATACTATTTTGGGAGAACCATTTGACAACTGTTTGGTTCACCAAAGCCGAATTTATCAAGTCTTGCTTTAACAAACCTGACTTACTGAAAGTATCTTTGTGACAAATGATCAGGTTCACTAACTGACAATGGAGAAATTCAAGAAATAAGCATTTTAAATGAAAAATAAATCTAATAATTGTGTAGTAAGTTAGCACATGATCTAGCAAGTGAAGTCCAAAGTCAGAATTACATAAACCCAAGAGTTTCCAGGAGACACGTTTATATACAGTACTGCATATTAAATGTTGTTTGCAACAGCAGGTCATAGTAAAAGAACAGCTTGCAGTAGACAGTACATCTTGTTTATTATTGAAAGTGACTGAGGATTTACACTGATAAAACCAGCCCATCATCACATAGTGTAATTACATTCCCTGATAAAATATTTACTACTTATGGGATATCAGAAACTGTGAGAAGTCTTAACAAACATTATTTTAAGGTTAGCAGAACACAAAACAAAGAAAAAAACAAAGTGCAGGTCAGCAGAGATGGATTGTTAGCTCCTGGATCAATCAAATGTACTTTAAAACAAAATAAAATGCACCAAAAACGTTTTATGATGAGCGCTTTCATTTTACTTGTAAAAACTTCTTCATATAAGTTCCTCAGCATTTACAAGCTGCTTATATAACCTGGTCTTGTCATGTGACTTTAAGTTTCCTGACCTCACACAACAGATTTAAAGTGACAACACCTTAGTTACATGCAACAATAATATTCAATGGTAAACTTACTTAAAAGCATTTTAAAAACTTTTTTGTGTAAAATGTTCTTAAATCTTAAAACATCCCTTGCATAAATATCCCCCAATGTGACACAGATTTTGTAACACATTTTATAACAAATTCACAATGTTTATCTTTGCAGTGCTTTTATTTTTAATAAACAGCTTATGGAAATTTGTTCATTTAAGCCCGGCCACATACTAGCATTTAAAGTCAATTGCCAATAAAGTTCTCTTTTCTCCAATAACAGTGGCCAGAGCTGTCCCTGTTTATTGTTATTAACTTTCTGTAAAATGACAAACTTAAAAAGATGTTCAGGGTGAGCTTTGGTAACCAGATCGTTATTTTCATTTTTTCTCTTTAAATCATACATAAGTTTATATATATATATATATATATATATATATATATATATCGTGTTTTAATTTCCACTCAGTCTTTCCTATATAGTATCCTGAACATTCTTAGCAGAAAACAATATAAACAACTCCCTCTGGCTGAAACTTTAGCATACCATGAATATGAAATACATTGGGCCAGATTCAGGAAGCCTCCGTGTAAGAGTTATAACTCTTACACGGAGGCTGCAGTTAAACGGTGTGATGTCAGCATGTCATGCATATGCATGAGGTGCATGAGGCATGCTGAATCACACTGTAACTCTTACACGGACCGTGTAAGACAGTAGGGGGCGTGTCCGTTGGCTAAGCCCTGCAAGCGGACACGCCCCCGGAAGTCTATAATGGCTGAAAGTAAACAGCCATGAGAAAGGCCATGGAAATGTGAATAAACACACTAAACAACACATGCCCCCACAGACCAGCAATGTAAAGAGTGAACAGATGTTATAAAATGAAAATAAAAACTGTTTTATTTTTTTTAAACCCCGTAAATGTTTGCTACTGTGTGCGCTCGTATGTGAGGGTGTGCTACTAGCGCAACTGCAGTTAGCAATCAGTGGAAAAGGATATAAGAACTAAATATGCAAAGTAAGCCAAGAAGTAATAGCATAGCGGTGGAGTTGTCGGCTTGAGAGCAGGCAGGCAAGGTTCGAGCCCACACAGCAACCTCTTTTTTTTTTTGTAAATAAGCACTAAAAAGGCCCCTGACAGTATTGTACAAATGTAAAAGTATTTCCATTTGTAAAATGGAATGAAATGGAGCATATATTTCCAAATAATACAAGAATAAAAATTGTTAGAAATGTACTGATAGCTTAACTGCAGTGAGACAGAGTGCCCGTAGCTAAGTAGTGTTTCACAAACGGCAAATTGCTTGCCCATAGCTAAGGACTGGTTTAACAGGCTCAAACTGTCTGCAACTAGCTGTGCTTAGTTTAACATGTGTGTTACTAGCCAATTAAGGTGTAACCCAGTGCACACCATTTGCACGACGCGCCCACAAGCTAACCGGCGGTGCGCATGCGTGAGCTCGGCGCAAATGAGCGCATACCTGGTTTTAAAGTGCTTAAAAGTGCTTTTGGCATGTTTGATTGACAGGTCCTGAAGTCATTGCTAGACAGTCATAAAAATTAAAATTCAGTGGTCAGATTCGAACCCAGGATACCATGCACTAGAGTCAAGGTACTAAACCACTAAGCCATGACAGCAGTACATAGAAATGCAGAAAAAGCATATATATAGGATGTAATCCAAAATGGAGCATGATAAAGCAGTTTCTGTGAAGTAGATACAATTCTAAACTGGCCAATCATAGAAATGTGTGGGAAAATCGGCATATATAAGCCCCATAGGCGGGAATACACAGCATAAACGATTGTAGAATAGACCTGCAGGCAGAATGAGTGGAGTAGGGGAGGGACATTGCTTTGAAGCACAGCGGTGGGACGTTGAGGAGTCCAGATACATGGTCTGGCTCCTAGTTCACCATCATGAGGCCCAACTCATGCAGGGCCAGGTCTCATGGGGAGCGTACAGGGCGGAGGCATGGGACCAGTTGGCTCATGATCTTACTAGTGCTACTGGGATTCCACGCACTGGTGAGCAGGTCCGTCACCACCATGCGGACCTGAAGCGACGTAAGCAAGACCAGTTGACCCAATGGATCCAGGAGGCCCGGGATATGCCCAACGCCCGCTACTGAGTAAGTTACATTTTACTTATGTATGTAAGGAATTCAACTAGCTGATACCATGGAGATGTGTATCCCAATATTACTTATTTTGTATTACAGCTGCAGGTGTCCGCTCTATGAATCGACAGACACATGACCGCAGGCTGGTGCGGCTGCACCACCATGCAGGTTAGTAACCCCACCTAGTACTTGTAAATAAATATTATAGTGTAGCATGTAGCAGAACACTGCAGTGTATTGCTTAAAAGTAATAGAATGTGCAAGCAGCAAGTAAAAGTCTGCAGGTATGGCTGCAACAAGTTCATCAGTATGCAAGTGAAACTGGAAATATAAGTGATAGAAATAAATAGTGCTGTAATACAGATGTCCCACCATTAATTAAATGTAGTATAACCTGCAGTAGTCTCAAGAGTACAGCTTCAGAATTTGAGGTAACCACATGTGAGATATATCCCCTGTTGAAATGCTGAATCATGACAGAAGTGAGGCTGCTGGAAAGTGTTGGAATCCCCACAGGTCTAATATGTGAACAAAGCCTAGAAGTACCAACCTGAACTGTGAAATTGCAGGATGTGTGACAGTGACAGAAAGGGTCATGTATCAATGAATAAAGTAGTAATAACTCCTGAATATATATAAGCTTCAGTGTGGTTCTACAGAAGTAAATGCATGTGGGAATTAAAACTTAACATCCCAAACTGATTTCAGTGTGTCTGACTCTTGAATGTTCAGGCCAAAATCTGTATATGGTGATCACAGTCAGCAATTTGCAGATAGAATGAATGATTGTCTGACATACTAAACATCCATAGTTGTCCCCTGCCCTCTCATCAAAGTGTAGCAGGATGATGTATCTGATCAAATTCAAAATAACTAGGATAGTGATGTATCTGTAACAGGTCTAGCATGACAGTCAAGTAAAAATCATTTGGAAACTATCACCCACAAGTTAATTGTGTTTCTATTACAAATGTAAAATCAATGTATAATTTATGAATGTGTCATCATTTTCTTTCTCCACCCCACCCTATAATTGCAAATTAAAAAACCCACTAAATATTGGTATGTGAACATTTCATTAACCATGGATATTTGTCCTGTTTCAAAAATATATGCATGTCTGTTGTTGCATGTGCCCCGGTCATACCTGCAAACCTGCAAACCTGATGGCCTGTTGCCATTAATCAACCCTGCATGTTGTTCGATTGTGTATTTCCATTCAAATAATGCATGTGATATTGATATGCCCGTTGTTCAATGGTGTTAATATCTGGGTGTTTGTTTAATGGGAATACCAATGCATGATGTTACAACTAATTTGAATGGAATAATATGCCACTAACCCAAACTAACATAACATATTCACAAACCTAGAACGCTTGGGAAGGCAGGTCCCAGCGGACCCACCTCTCCCACCTCAGCTGGCGAGTGCACCTGGCACTAGTGCCCAGGCCGGACCCTCCTCCGGTGGCCCTGTGCCACCTTCAGGTGGAAGCTCTGCAGGGGATGGGGCCCGTCCCCCCTCTGCAAGCGTGGCCGGAAGAGCACGTCCACTCACCCTCCAAGGTGTCCGGTCTGTGGTGCGAAGGGAGATCCAAGACTCTGTTCTTGGGCCCCTACGCCAGCTTGAGGCCCTGGTGGCACAGCTTACGGGCTTGCCTGTTGTCCCGCCTGCACAGCCCCCAGCACAGCCCCATCCTGGGCTGTGAAGGAACAGTGGCAACTGCCTATGGGTGGGGATATCAGTTCCACTGTTGCCATCTGTGGGCTCATGTGCCTTGGATAGCCCAACCTCCGTCCC
>NC_056746.1:37624501-37757001 GCF_019279795.1 Protopterus annectens | reverse complement strand
TTGGACAAAAACACTTATTCAATAATTTTCTTTTACTTTGAGATGCTTGTAGCTTGATGAAGCCAGATTTTTTTTATTTTATTCCTTCTGTAGAAAGAACTATATTGTTTGAGGCACCATTAGTTTATTTAAAGATCATTTTATCTGTGTCACTGATTGAAAAAGTGATGTAATATACATTTCATCTTATCCTAGTCTACATTACATAAATTTACTTACAGAGCTGATTATAAAGGAAGCTTGTAATTTTATGATCAATTTTTTTATTTTAGTGCAAGAGCTTGTAAGTTGGGGTTAGTGTTATGCATGTCTTCTGCTGTATGTAGTGTGTGTATCTGAGTGAGTAGTGATGGTGTTAAGGAACGTTTTTTTTCTAAGTTAAGGTGAAGGGTTAGGTTTAAGGTTAGGGGTAGGGTCAAGATTAGGGTTATCATGCGTTAATAAGATGGGTAGAGGACTTAATCTCCTGCTCCACCTTGCTACTGCATGCTATTCCTAACCTTAACCTCGCTCCTGCCTCATCATACAAATGTGTCCTAACCATAACACCAACCCTAAATCTTACTTAAAGAAATGAAAGCAAGAAATGAAGGTATGATTAATTACAATGCTGAGACTCTTCTGGAAATCTGATCTCATGTCTCACTTTGCTGCATGTTTGATGAACTGCTAGCAGAGAGGCCTGTAAACTCAAGCACACTCCAGGAACTCCTGCAGCTTGGAATCTTACTGGAACCTGGTACAAACTGCAGAAACCTGTCAAACCTGTCTAATCAGTTGACAATCAGACATGGGAAGCATATTAAAGGAAAAGATGTGAAAGATCAAGAAAGAGATGCTGTAGATTAGGAATTAAGGCCAGACTGAAAAGAAATCCACACAGGCCTGCACCTCCTTCCATGCTGCTGGTGAATGTACGCTCACTGGAGAGCAAGATGGACTACTTAAGGATGGATCTTTCCACACAATCTAAGGTAGATGATAAATAGTTGTTTACTTGTGTTCACTGAAACTTGGCTGAACTCCAATATAAATGATAGTACAGTATATCTGGCTGGAAATAAGTCTTTGTGGCAAATCACGTGGAGAGGGTATTTGTGTGTATATCAACAACAGCTGGTGTACAAACTGTGAAATAATCACCTCTCACTGCTCAGAGAACATTGAGTTCATGTCACTAAAATACAGACCCTCCTACTTGCCTAGGGAATTCAGTGGGGTGAGCATAGCAGCTGTTTACACCTCCCTAGTGCTAATACCAATGTGGCTTTGAACATTCTGTATCTGTCAATAAATGACCTCCAGAATAAGTACCCTGAGTTTGCTCTTATAATTGCAGGTGATTTCAATCAAGCTGACTTGAAATCCATATTATCATCAAAGTGAATTTTGCAACAAGAGGGGTGAACACTCTGGATAAGGTGTACACAAATGTAAAAATGGCCTACAAAGCAGTACCTTATCAACATCTGGTCGCTTCAGACCATCTGGCCATCATCCTGCTTTCTGCATACACACCACTGCTGAAAAGGGGCAGACCTACAACCAAACAAGTAAGAATATGGCCTGAGAGAGCAGTCTTGGTACTACAGGACTGCTACGAATGTACAAAATGGTCAGAGAGTAGAGATGTAGCTGTAAAGAACCATCATATTGACCTGGAGGAGTATACAGAATCTATAATGGCCTATATTTCAAAATGTGTTGATGACGTAACAGTCAGCAGATGTGTCACCATGCATGCTAATCAGAAATGCTGGCTATCTGGTGAAGTATATGAGCTCTTAAATGCATGAAATGCTGCATTTAAATCAAAAGGCTAGGAAACCCTAAGAGTGGCCACAGCAAATCTAAGTAGAGGGAGGCTAAGAGGACCTATGGACGTAAAATGTAGGGACACTTCTCTGACCAAAGGAACTCCAGATGTCTCTGGCAAGGCATTCAAACCATAACTGACTACAAGCTGCATCCTCCCCATGTGATGACAACACAGAATTTCTTAACAAACTAAACACCTACTTCAGCTGATTTGATATGGGCAACAACAGTGTGCCAAATAAGCTCTCTGTCGCACAAGGTGAAGAGGTGCTATGTGTAAGAACATCTGATGTTCTGAAGACCTTGAGGTGAGTAAACCCAAGAAAAGTAGCTAGTCCTGATAATATTATGGGAAGGGTTCTAAGAGATTGTGCTACCCAACTGCCCACTGTACTAACAGATATATTCAATACATCCCTGCAACTAGCCATAGTACCCAGTTGGTTCAAAAATACGACAATCATTCCCTTACCCAAAAAATCCCAACCGACGTGCCTAAATGATTACCAGCCAGTTGCTCTTGCATCAACAGTAATGAAGTGTTTTGAGCGGCTGATCAAGAACCATATCCTTTGAAGCCTGCCTGCAACACTGGATACATTACAACCAGTAATCAAAGTGGAACACCTGAAGTCAAAAATCACAACCAATAAATCCAAAAAACTCCAGTTGTTGTTCAAGGTCAATAAAGGCCACCTCCAATATATTCCAAACACTTTTATTGTACAAAAACACACACTAGCACCATAAAACACATCAACGGACTTAGCGCTTCCATTTCCTAACCCGGAAACATCATCAGAGTCAAGTCTCTCATCCCACCTTACAAATTAAATAGACCCAACACCTTTCCCATTGGTCATAAGTTAATTGAGACTCATATTTAAAAAAACGCATCAACCTACTTAAATACAATTGTGCTTATTTGATTTTATATAACTTTTATAAAAACCCTTCATAAAAATACTTGCATAAATGCTCCATATTAAATAAATGAATATATATAAATATATAAAACATATAAAACATATTGTACATACTTAATCACATTTTTACACAATATAAAAAATGGCTAATACGTCATTGTGTTTGTATGTCTAAATATTAATTATTTAATATTAAATTAATATTAATATTTAATATCTATTTGCTCTAATTCTAAGTGCTGGCACAAGTGAAATATGGTCATTAAGGCCTGGTGGGTTGCAAGCATCCAAATGTAATTGCCATATTAACTCCCTTAATTCCAGTTGGGCTTCCCAATCCCCACCCCTTTCATTTCTTTTGACCTGTTCAATGACCCAAAACTTAAAATCAGCTTGAGGACATGTTACTGTATGTCTGAAAAGGGCATTAGTTTCTCTCTTTCTGTTAATGTCATACATGTGCTCATATACCCTATGTTTCAGACTCCATTCAGTCTTCCCTATATAATATGAACCACATGTTATACATTTAGCCAAATAAATTATACCCTTAGACTGACAATTGTAATATCCCTTAGGACAGAATGTCATATTAATACTGGATACATTACAGTTTGCATATAGATCAAACCGCTGCACGGCTGATGCAATAGCTATAGCACTTCAAGCCTACTTGCAACATTGGATACATTATAGTTTGCTTATAGCTCAAACTGCTGCATGGCAGATGCAATAGCTATAGGACTTCAAGCATACCTGCAACATGTATACATTACAGTTTGCTTATAGCTCAAACCACTGCACGGCTGATGCAATAGCTATAGGACTTCAAGCATACCTGCAACATGTATACATTACAGTTTGCTTATAGCTCAAACCACTGCACGGCTGATGCAATAGCTATAGGACTTCAAGCATACCTGCAACATGTATACATTACAGTTTGCTTATAGATCAAACCACTGCACGGCTGATGCAATAGCTATAGCACTTCATGAATCCTTGGCACATCTAGAAAACAAGAATTGCTATGTCAGAATGCTGTTCATTGATTTTAGTTCCACCTTTAACACTGTCATCCCCCAGAATCTGATATCGAAGCTGATCCAGCTGGGCATCAACACCCCCCCCCCATGTAACTGGATACTGCACTTTCTCATCAACAGACCCCAAAAAGCATGTGTGGGAAATAACAGTCCAAACGGTATCACATTGAGCACTGGTGTCCCTCAGGGCTGCATCCTGAGTCCTCTGCTGTTCACCTTGTTGACATACAACTGCATGACCAAGCATGAATTCAACAAAGTCATCAAGTTTGCAGATGATACCGCTGTCGTAAGCCTTGTCAGAAATGGTAAGGAAACAGCCTACAGGGAGGAAGTGGAGCATCTGATAGGCTGGTATGACAGCAACAATCTGGCCTTAAATGTAAGTGAGACCAAAAAATGAATAGTGAACTTCAGGAGATACATCAACCTCTGGAAATTAAAGGGGTGGCAGTGGAAAAAGTCAAAAACACCAAGTTCCTGGGGGTGCACATCTCTGCCGACCTATCCTGGTTGACTCATATTAACCACACAGTGAAGAAGGCACAACAACATCTGCACTTCCTATGGAAACTGAGGAAGGCAAACCTGTCTCAGTCCATCCTCAAAGCCTTCTACAGGGGGACCACCAAGAGCATCCTGTCAAATAACATCACAGTTTGGTATGGCAACCACAAAGCATCTGACCTCAAGGTTCTCCTGAGGGTAGTGAGGACAGTAGAAAACGCTCCTATTCATGGATGACCTGCACAATACTGAGTGTGTTGAAAGGGCTAGGAAGATAATCATCGATTCCACTCATCCCGCCCATGATATGTACTTCTGCCTTTCCTCGGGCAGGCGGTATTGCACCTTACACAGCAAAACATCTAGACCGAACAGGAGCTTTTTCCCCTCTATCCATAAGGCTGCTGAACCTGAGTGCCAGGCATGACAGTGAATAGTTAGATCAGTATACCACTTGCTATGAAGTATCAGCTACAGTAATAAGTCTGGCAAATTGCTTCAATAATTGGTACAGTTAGCCTGATGCTATTACTTCCTGAATGTGCAATAGTCAGGAGTGAGTCACCACACCATACATGTACAATATGAACATCAGAATATATCATACTACAACTGATAAAGTGCAATATTCTAAGTCAGGAGTGAGTCACCACTCCATACATGTACAATATGAACATCAGAATATATCACACTACAACTGATGACGTGCAATATTTTAAGTCAGGAGTGAGTCACCACTCCATACATGTACAATATGAACATCAGAATATATCATACTACAACTGATGATGTGCAATATTCTAAGTCAGGAGTGAGTCACCACACCATACATGTACACTATGAACATCAGAATATATCACACTACAACTGATGACGTGTAATATTCTAAGTCAGGAGTGAGTCACCACTCCATACATGTACAATATGAACATCAGAATACATCATACTACAACTGATGAAGTGCAATCTTCTAAGTCAGGAGTGAGTCACCACTCCATACATGTACAATATGAACATCAGAATATATCACACTACAACTGATGATGTGCAATATTCTAAGTCAAGAGTGAGTCACCACTCCATACATGTACACTATGAACATCAGAATATATAATACTACAACTGATGACTTGCAATATTCTAAGTCAGGAGTGAGTCACCACACCATACATGTACAATATGAACATCAGAATATATCACACTACAACTGATGAGGTGCAATATTCTAAGTCAAGAGTGAGTCACCACTCCATACATGTACACTATGAACATCAGAATATATAATACTACAACTGATGACTTGCAATATTCTAAGTCAGGAGTGAGTCACCACTCCATACATGTACAATATGAACATCAGAATATATAATACTACAACTGATGATGTGCAATATTCTAAGTCAGGAGTGAGTCACCACACCATACATGTACAATATGAACATCAGAATATATCACACTACAACTGATGAGGTGCAATATTCTAAGTCAGGAGTGAGTCACCACACCATACATGTACAATATGAACATCAGAATATATCACACTACAAGTGATGACGTGCAATATTCTAAGTCAGGAGTGAGTCACCACACCATACATGCACACTATGAACATAAGAATATATCATACTACAACTGATGAGGTGCAATATTCTAAGTCAGGAGTGAGTCACCACTCCATACATGTGCAATATGAACATCAGACTATATAATACTACAACTGATGAAGTGCAATATTCTAAGTCAGGAGTGAGTCACCACTCCATACATGTACACTATGAACATAAGAATATATCATACTACAACTGATGAAGTGCAATCTTCTAAGTCAGGAGTGAGTCACCACTCCATACATGTACAATATGAACATCAGAATATATCACACTACAACTGATGATGTGCAATATTCTAAGTCAAGAGTGAGTCACCACTTCATACATGTAAACTATGAACATCAGAATATATAATACTACAACTGATGACGTGCAATATTCTAAGTCAGGAGTGAGTCACCACTCCATACATGTACAATATGAACATCAGAATATATCATACTACAACTGATGACGTGCAATATTCTAAGTCAGGAGTGAGTCACCAGTCCATACATGTACAATATGAACATCAGAATATATCATACTACAACCGATGAGGTGCAATATTCTACATCAGGAGTAAGTCACCACACCATACATGTACAATATGAACATCAGAATATATCACACTACAACTGATGACGTGCAATATTCTAAGTCAGGAGTGAGTCACCACACCATACATGTACACTATGAACATAAGAATATATCATACTACAACTGATGAGGAGCAATATTCTAAGTCAGGAGTGAGTCACCACTCCATACATGTGCATATGAACATCAGAATATATCATACTACAACTGATGAAGTGCAATATTCTAAGTCAGGAGTGAGTCACCACTCCATACATGTACACTATGAACATAAGAATATATCATACTACAACTGATGAAGTGCAATCTTCTAAGTCAGGAGTGAGTCACCACTCCATACATGTACAATATGAACATCAGAATATATCACACTACAAGTGATGACGTGCAATATTCTAAGTCAGGAGTGAGTCACCACTCCATACATGTACAATATGAACATCAGAATATATCACACTACAACTGATGAAGTGCAATATTCTATGTCAGGAGTGAGTAGCCACACCATACATGTACAATATGAACATCAGAATATATCATACTACAACTGATGAAGTGCAATATTCTAAGTCAGGAGTGAGTCACTACTACATACATGTATAATATGAACATCAGAATATATCATACTACAACTGATGAGGTGCAATATTCTAAGTCAGGAGTGAGTCACCACTCCATACATGTACAATATGAACATCAGAATATATCACACTACAACTGAAGAGGTGCAATATTCTAAGTCAGGAGTGAGTCACCACACCATACATGTACAATATGAACATCAGAATATATCACACTACAAGTGATGACATGCAATATTCTAAGTCAGGAGTGAGTCACCACACCATACATGTACAATATGAATATCATAATATATCATACTACAACTGATGAAGTGTAATATTCTAAGTCAGGGGTGAGTCACCACTCCATACATGTACAATATGAAATCAGAATATATCATACTACAACTGATGATAATATTCTAAGTCAGGAGTGAGTCACCACACCATACATGTACAATATGAACATCAGAATATATCATACTACAACTGATGAAGTGCAGTATCTAAACAATCACAATGTGAAGTCATAGTCTTGCAATATCTACTAGTATAATATTGTCTAATTTCTTCCTGTCCAGTTGTGGTAATTAATCGTGTTGTTAATATTGTAATTATTAGTGTATGTGCATTAGTCTTACTGTCATTCAAACTATGTGTCCATTATTATGTCTTGCATGGGGACCAGTGCAACGTAATTTCGTTCAGCTTGCACTGCTGTGTATATCTGATTAACAATAAAGTTTACTTTGACTACTTTATAAAAACCTTATCACTATTCAGACATGCTTTGTCTAAATGTGTGCTTGTATTTTGGTCAACAGATTGCAAAACAATAAACTGTTTCATTTTTCTGATTTTTTTTTTGTTTTGTTTTGCACAAACACTCATTTTAGGTTAGGTTTAGGTGAGATGTGATTTACATCTGTTTTATATTTGGTGAATTGTAGCTTAAGTGAAGTTTAGATCAGTTGATATACAACCATTGCCTAGTATATGGAGTATGTTTCTACTACCACTCACCTTCCTCCCTGTTTTGATGAGAGGTTAATAAATAAAGCGAATGAGTACACATTGGTTACATAATGTCCCGGTGGAAGTAATGACTTATGAATAATGTTTAAAGGTTTGTATGTAATGGGTGGGTCTGCAGAAGAGGCCATAAAGTAATGTTTAATGGGCTGTTGCAGCTATGCAACATGGAAACACATTTGACAGTAGATAGTCATGCTGGAACAGTAAAGTTGGAAGTCATTTGTCAAGGACTGCTTAAATATTCATAATTTGAATGTGCATTTGGTTGAAATGTGATACATTATCGTGATCATATTACAGTGTTACACAACTTGTAAGTCTGGTCCATGTAAGAATGGCAATGTTGTGACTATGGCATATTGTTATACATTCCCTCCTTCCCCACATTTTTCTGAATGCAGGTACAGTATGAAACTTCATTGGAAAGTAAGCACAAAAACTGTTAAATCACATCCAAGGGATATACGATGAAGGAACTCCACTTAAATCACAATTTATTCGTAAGCTCTTTCATTTATCAGAATGCAATGAACTTCCACAGACCCTCAGTACTTGGAGACAGTGGGGTACTTTCTAAAGTGATCTAGCCTAGCCAAAGTTATTAAGTTACCAAAGCAAAACAATGATCCAGTGTCCCCAGATAGTTATAGTCCCATTTATTTAACTGAGTTGTAGGTAAAGTTTTTTGCTAAAGTGCTGTCCAATAGATGGAGTGCACTATGGAAAAAACTCTTTCCTAATAATTATCAGGAAGTTATCAAAAATAGAGCAGGAAACCAAGATCTAATATGACTGTGACTTAATATTCAGAAGAATAGCCAGGCAGCAGCCTTACTATTACACTTTATGAAAGTGTTTGACTCTACAGAATATGTGTACCTTTGGAACTGACTTAAGAAAGTGGAGTTTCTTCATGGGTTTACTCATTACATCCGAGTGACGCCTCCAGGTGCATCTGCAGTTACCCCCTACTGCTCCTCTAGGCGTCAAATATTACTTGTTCATATGTGCATTAATAATTCCAAAACCACACTACATACAAGGTATCAGAATATTTTATCTTGAAGCATACATGATGGCAAACACAATTGTACTGATATTTGACCTCTGTCAATGAGTATTTATTAGAATTGTAAGGTGATAACTTCATTTTTTAAAGGCTTAGGCCACACCCACTAGGGGTTAAAGGTACACACTCAAAAGACTTGTACTGGAGGGAATGAAATGCAAGCTATTGTATGCTGATTCTATGGCCTGTGTAACAGCTAATGAAATAATGTCAGAAGTATTTCATTTTTGCAGAGGTACTGGGCAGGGCTGCCCTCTATCTCCAGTTATGCTTGTTCGTACAGCATATCCATTGGATAACTTGATGACAGGAAAACATAGGTGTTGTATGGTAGGAGTATTTAAGTTTCAGAGTGTTGTTTCCTCATGGTTTATCTGAGTCTGAGTGTTGTTTCCTCCTGGTTTGTGTAAGATGACATTATGTAGTTAAGCCATCTCCAAAGACATTTGAGAGGAATCTTATAAACTATATAAACTTGCTCCCAAAGAGTACGTTATTCTAAAATTATTTCTGTCAATGCAGCAAACAACACATGAGCTTCAAAAGGGAGTTCAGTTAGTGCTTTGGGTGTCTGAGGTACTGGCATGGGATGATGGATGTGCCCATCTTAGATGGAATGTGATCCTGTGGTAGGGGAGACATGAGCACAGGTGTGGCTAGAAACAGAATTTCACCCTATTGCATGTCCTCCCAAAGGCACCAAAGGCAGGATGGGTGCACACAGGGTAAGGGAAAAGTTACTGGATAAGTGAAAAACATCCCTGGCAACAATGCGATGCTGCCGCAAGATCCCTGATCTCCTCACTGACCCTAGATGGGGATTATAGATAGCCCAGGAATGGATAAGACTGGTGAATGAGAAGAGGACCTAGGAGCAAGTCAATGGTCACCTGTGGGGAGTCAAAAAAGAACCCCCCAAAAAACAGTAAAAAAGCTGCAGCAATTGGTTTCAAATTTCCTACAGCAGGTGAGGCATTCAAAGTTTAGTATGAAGAAACATTTTATTCCATTTTCAAAAGAGGGTCGGGAGATACTGTATTATAGCCTCCGTAGCCTGGCAATATACCAGGACCTGCCAACAAGTTACACCTACGCGATTTCCAGCAGACATGTTGGCACAGTCACTGATGGAGATAAAATGTAAGACATCTCCTTCCAATGAGATGTGAGGGGGAAGTTAGAGACACTGATAGAAAAGTTCATTATGAAAAGGGCAGATAATAGTAAAGGGAAGAAGGGTCTGTTATTAATATCTAGGATCTGGTCAAACCTGGATATCACCTGGGAGGCAATTAAATTATAAAAGGATATATATTTCATTAAGGATATTTGGAATGAGCAGGCATCTGTGGTAATACCTCTTCAGGAACTACAAGAAAGTTCAGGAAGAGCAGAAGGCATAAAATGGTGACAGTACCTTCAGATAAGAGCACCTCAATATAAAGTGTTAGACGCAAGTCTAACACATGGAGATAAAGGAATGGGGAAGTTGGACAGCAATGCGGGAATCGTAAGTAGTAAGGCTGGAGGACTACCCTAAATGAGCTGCACCTGACTAGTGTGGTTAAACAGGGCTAGGAGAAGCTTCTTCTTGGAGCACTCTTGGATCAGTATTGGAAGTGGGTGTATTATTTGCAGTCATAGGCGCTACCACCCCCTTTAATATAATTCATCTACTTGCAGCTTACATGCATGTGGCATTTAACCCCCTCCAATTTGCAGGATATGAATAGTGAGAATGGGAAAGTAATCTGGAAACATAGGCATGGAGAAGCCAACTACCTCTACCTGATGCAATCCTGTGCTTCCATGGGGCACATATTGGGTTAATTTATTAGTAACACTGAATGGACCACAGATTTCCCTTTCCAAACACCTTCATACCTCTCAACTGTACAGATGTTTGCAGAATACCCAGATTTTTGCCTCATATTTTTGGTCCATTTTTTCATAAAATTGCACTTTTCTGTTAAATCATTGACAAATCATTGAACATTGAAGTCAGAAAATACTGACATATTTGAGTTTCTGACTTCATACACTTCAGATGATTGAAGCTAAAGCAAAACCTACTATTCTGTCAACTTTCTATGTTTATAACAGAAATATTTAAAAAGTGCCTCTATTTTTGGACCTTTGTCCCCCCATTATTTATGGCTTTGTCCAGATTTTGTGCTGTAAGAGGCTGAGAGTTGCCCTTGGATGTTCACATCTGGTTACTGGGCATTCCATTAGAGAACCTTCAACTTGATATGACAGCAAAGTGCTGGTTAAGGGTCATCGTAACAATATTGTTGGCCACAATATTCAGTTTCTGGAAAATGGTTCTGGGTGACTGGTATATACCTCTTTAATTTGTTTATTAAATTAATGTGAAGGAAACCAAAGGTACTGATGAAGAGATGTGGTCAGACTTCGCAAAGGCTTTCGTTTGTATATTCAAAGCCTACAATCCTTAGTAGCTGTTTGGTTAAATATATAAAGTGAAGTCTTTAAGGCACTTATAGATATACTATGTAACGGGATTAGAGTGGAACAAACTGGTTGAAGGGTCCAGTATTAAAATGTAGGCACAGTTATTCTGTGTTAAGCAATATTTATTGTGTATTACAATGAGGTTGTTAGGTAATGACGGTGGATGTAAATAGTGAGTTGTCTTTCAAATTAATATAATTTATTTTTGTAATGGATGTTTTGAATGTAACAAAGATGATTATTTTGAAATGTATAAACCGAAAAGAACAGAGATGCAGGAGGCACAGGGCTACACAACAGAAGCAAGAAGAGAGTACATTAGCATGTGGCGGTTGTAGATACACAGCAAATAATTCACTCATTTGTAGAGAGAGGACAGGAAAATCTTATGAGGCCAAAAGTCATTTTACATGCAATGCAAGAAAATGTTGTCTATGTAATTAATTGTAACCCTTGTTCGTCCTTTTCTGTAGGGAAAACTAGAAAAAACTTCATCAGTGACATCTATACTATTCAGAAATGAAACACATAATGCTTCATATAAGGATACTACAGTATAAGAACATTTGAAAAGGCTTTTTTATTTTTTTTTGTCTTGGAATAAATGCAGGTATCTGAGAGAGGACAGAAGGCTTGGACTTACTTTTACACTGAATGGAACTATTCTAGCAATTAGAATTAACTGTTCACATATCACCTAGTATAAATTATTTGTCAAATCAAAATTTAAAACATGCATCTGAGATTGTTAGTATTTGTGTTTTTGCATGTGTTTGATACTTTGTCCATTACTGTGTACAAAAATGATTGAGTTAAGTGTTTTAAATGTTTTCGCTATGCAAATTTAATCATGATCCTTGAACTACATAAAACTACTCCATTGGTATATATTAGTGGTATAATCTTGTGAATGAAAATTTAGTTTTATAAAGTCCAGGTAAAGTGCAGTGAATGAAAGCACGTATTCAGTACATTTCTATTAGTCTCTGATCCTTCTGTCTTGATGTTTTTTTTTTTTCTTTTTGTTTATTGCTCATGTTTGCACTTCTAGAAGGTCTTTGTTATTGTGGTTTTCATTATACATGCATACACACACACACACACACACACACATATATATATATATATATATATATATATATATATATATATATATAGAGAGAGAGAGAGAGAGTGTGTATATACATATTTTTTTTCCACTGGTGATGAAAGCACAAAATGTCAAGCGTTTATTATTTATATTTCAGTTACTGGGATAGAAACCTAATCATAGCATGATCAGTTTCAATCAGCCTGGGTTACTTTCAAAATAAAAATCATAGATAAACATAGGCAACAAAACAATATTCCTGCAGCTAAAGATACTAATATACATATTTCTAAATTGAAGAATCATTCAGGTTACAATGAAGAATTGAGGTAGCAAAGGTAGAACATAAAAGAATTCCATGCAGGTTCAGCCTAACTTACTGTAAAACAGGAACAACAAAAATGATTTAAATAACACAATAAGAGATTCACCTGTTTGCCTGAAGAAATACATAAAACAGAAATAAAGATAAAAGCAGCATGACTTATTGAAATAGCTGCACCCACTTATTACAGCATTATGAAATATCAGGATCTACAAACTGAAACTGATGGAACAATATGAAAGACGTATACCCAGACAGATCCAGACGTAGTAGCAGCAAAAGGAGTGGTATAAAAAGAAATCAAACTCAAATTTAAATATGCTACTAATACTTGTACCCCTGTATGAACTGCAAAAGGAGGCAGTTCTGGGCACATGGCAAGTGCTGAGAACATCAAACAATGAAGCAATACTGAATTCATGAACTTTAATGCGCCCTGTGTTAGGAAAGGGGTCCGTTCCAGGGATCACATCAGTCGCCCTGCTAGACAGGGGTCCAGGAAAGTAAATAATGTGGGAAGAAATAGCCAGGGAATTGTTATGGCTAGGCTTGTATAGGCCCTAGGGCTGATAGCCTAGTACCAGCCTATGAACCTATGAATCCTGTCAAGTTCGTAGAGAGTCTAACCATTTGGAGAAACTAAAAAATCAGAAAAAGAGGGTATAACAGTATCAGTTTTATTTGTTTTAAAAATATTTTATTACATTTTGAACTTACATTAATTAAAATACATAAATCAATAATCAAATGGAACAAAAAAAAAGAAAACAATATAAAAAACTATATACAGTGCCTACAACAAACGCTAACATTAAATGACAACATTAATATTTCTCTAATAAATCTTTAACTTTTTGCCAAGTTAGTTTCTTATGAGTAAGATTTACAGTTCTGTTATACAAGGTTTGTAACTCTTTCTTTATTACATACATTTGTTGCTAGATAAGTAAATTCTGAGAAAGAGAGGAAACGTTTACTTTTCCAGTTTAGTTTAATAACTTTTCTGGCAATAGTCAGGATAGACTGTAGGCAAGGCACATGAGTTTTAAGAACAGAACCTGGACCTGGAACATTAAATAGAATTAAAGAATCTCTTACATTACATTTGTCTGACCTTAAGGCTTTAGCAAAATTTCTGAATTCTTCCCAAAATGGGACAACCTTTTGACATTTTAAAATCATAGCTCCCAGTCTGCCTCTGAATTGTCATTGCATGTCCAACATCTTACATTTTCTTTTTTATAAAAAAGCGCTGTTTTACATGGTGTTGAAAAGCCTCTATGCAAAAACTTCCAAGTAAAAATTCTCAGATAAATGGATTATGTGGAGTTGCTTACAGACTGTAGATAAAGCTTTTTATTGACCTCTGAAAACGTTTTGTTGTTTATTTTTGTAGAATATTCCCAATGAGATGCATCAAAACCCATAAGTTCAGTTCTTAAAAGTTTGTAAATTATTGATGAGTATGATTTATTCTTACATTTAATAGTGTTAATCTGAAAGAAGAATTCTAATATTTCAGGAATGGGTTTAATGTTCTTACCTAATACTATTTGTAAGTTATTATTTATGAAGTCTCTTAAAGTCTGTAAATCTAACCAATTTGTATCATTTGTATTATATCTAGCTAAAAAGTTTTTATGCAGAAATTATTTTATTTCCATCTAAGAATTGGTTCCAATTTTTAAATTGTTTTCCCAAGATTAGATATATTAAAAGATTCTAGACAACCAGCAAAATAAATTGTAGGAAAAATCAGGACTAGTAACTGTTTAACTAAATAATTACTTTCCATTGCTGTTTTAAAATTATATAAACTATGTTTAACACCAAAAGTATAAGCAGTAATGCTTCCATTATTTATATGATAGTCTTTTAGAACCCAGTACATTATATTAATGTGTGGTGAAACATTAAATTTTGTTTCAGTTACCATATTTGAAGATAGAATTACGTCATGTAGGTTATTTCCAATTTGAGCTATATGTTGAATTTAGCCAAAGACTTGCAATGTTTAAGATGGTGGACTTAATATAAAGATCAATATTAGGGAATCCAATACCATTTTCTTCCCAACTTTTAACATGCCAATCATAGAATATTCTTGGCTTTTGAGGATGCCACAAAATGTTAATGGTATGAGTTTTCTGATGGTGTGTACATCTTGTCATATGCGATATGATGTATCAGTCATCATGGTAGAAGCCACGGTACACTTTCCTTCTTGTAGATACTCCTAGTAAGACAAGATTCTAGTATGTTTTATCAGGGAATGAAATCTTGTCAATGAGTCCATTTCTTGACAAGTTACAGATCCTGTACAAGTGATCAGAATGTACCAGCTTTGTCAGTATGAGATTACGTAGGGTGCAGATTGAGGAATATGCCCTTTTACCACTGGAATTGGTATATGTAATTGTCTGTGAGGGTGTAGGGAGGTGCAGGATTTGCCAAAATATGCCACATTGCCTTTAATCTGACAATACAAAGTAAAAAAAAAAAAAAAAAGTTTTGAACTATGCAATGTTTGCATAAAGTAAGAGTATATTTGTAGTTTTTAAAGATATCAGCAATTGTATATTTTGCCTTTATTTTTCAGTATTTTAATACCGATTGCTGAAAATAATTTTCTATGATGGTTGTCCAGTTTTTTACTGTAATAAATTGTTTCAAAACATGCTTTAAAAAATATAAGCATGCTGCCAGGGCTATATGAAACTTATGTATCTGCATCATGTTTTAGCATGCCCCAGAGTTCTGCATGTTAAAAATGTTTTTGTGTACATCCTATGCTGGTTTACTGAAAGTCATATGATTTTATAAAGAACAGTTGAGTGACTCCAAAATAATTGTGACTGATTTTATAAGCATGATTATTTCAAGTTACTGCATCTCTTTCCATTGATGTAACAATCTTGGAGTTGATCGTAAGTGGAATAGAAAGGGTCTGTCTGCGAATTGGGGTATCGGGTGAAGCCCTCACAGAAAACAAACCAAACTTAATTAACTAGTTTATTAATTAATTATTTCACAGAAGTGTCACTCTATCTTGCAAACTTTATCTTTGAAGAGATGTTCTTTGCAAGGCCAGTATGTATTCAGTTTATTACATATTTTTGAACTTCTTTGTTTCCACATCTTTAACATGCCAGTGATGGATCTCCTGACCCCTCACATCCACTACCAATTTGATCATATCATCATTGTAGTACCTCGCTGTTTTGCATGCTTTCATGGCAGCTGTAGTAAAAGGTTTAATGCTCATCATTTCAATGGAGCACACTAGTCTTAGCCTTACAGGACACCAGCAATCTGTTAAACCGCACATTCATTCATGTGGCAT
Source organism: Protopterus annectens (assembly GCF_019279795.1). Classification (NCBI taxonomy): domain Eukaryota; kingdom Metazoa; phylum Chordata; order Ceratodontiformes; family Protopteridae; genus Protopterus; species Protopterus annectens. The sequence goes on along the minus strand of NC_056746.1, from coordinate 37,740,615 downwards.
GCATGCTGTCTTTTCACTGTACATTCATTCATGTGGCATGCATGCTGTCTTTTCACTGCACATTCATTCGTGTGGCATGCATGCTGTCTTTTCACTGCACATTCATTCATATGGCATGCATGCTGTCTTTTTACTGCACATTCATTCGTGTGGCATGCATGCTGTCTTTTCACAGCACATTAATTCATGTGGCATGCATGCTGTCTTTTCACTGTACATTAATTCATGTGGCATGCATGCCGTCTTTTCACTGCACATTAATTCGTGTGGCATGCATGCTGTCTTTTCACTGCACATTAATTTGTGTGGCATGCATGCTGTCTTTTCACTGTACATTAATTTGTGTGGCATGCGTGCTGTCTTTTCACTGTACATTAATTCATGTGGCATGCATGCCATCTTTTCACTGCACATTCATTCATGTGGCATGCATGCTGTCTTTTCACTGCACATTAATTCGTGTGGCATGCATGCTGTCTTTTCACTGTACATTAATTTGTGTGGCATGCGTGCTGTCTTTTCACTGTACATTAATTCATGTGGCATGCATGCCATCTTTTCACTGCACATTCATTCATGTGGCATGCATGCTGTCTTTTCACTGCACATTAATTTGTGTGGCATGCATGCTGTCTTTTCACTGCACATTAATTTGTGTGGCATGCATGCTGTCTTTTCACTGCACATTCATTCATGTGGCATGCATGCGGTCTTTTCACTGAACATTCATTCATGTGGCATGCATGCTGTCTTTTCACTGCACATTCATTTGTGTGGCATGCATGCTGTCTTTTTACTGCACATTCATTCGTGTGGCATGCATGCTGTCTTTTCACTGCACATTCATTCGTGTGGCATGCATGCTGTCTTTTCACTGCACATTCATTCATGCGGCATGCATGCGGTCTTTTCACTGCACATTCATTCGTGTGGCATGCATGCGGTCTTTTCACTGTACATTCATTCATGTGGCATGCATGCTGTCTTTTCACTGCACATTCATTCATGTGGCATGCATGCTGTCTTTTCACTGCACATTCATTCCTGTGGCATGCATGCGGTCTTTTCACTGCACATTCATTCCTGTGGCATGCATGCGGTCTTTTCACTGTACATTCATTCATGTGGCATGCATGCTGTCTTTTCACTACACATTCATTCATGTGGCATGCATGCGGTCTTTTCACTGTACATTCATTCATGTGGCATGCATGCGGTCTTTTCACTGCACATTCATTCATGTGGCATGCATGCTGTCTTTTCACTGCACATTCATTCATGTGGCATGCATGCTGTCTTTTCACTGCACATTCATTCATGTGGCATGCATGCTGTCTTTTCACTGCACATTAATTCATGTGGCATGCATGCTGTCTTTTCACTGCACATTAATTCGTGTGGCATGCATGCTGTATTTTCACTGCACATTCATGTGGCATGCATGCGGTCTTTTCACTGCACATTCATTCATGTGGCATACATGCTGTCTTTTCACTGCACATTCATTCATGTGGCATGCATGTGGTCTTTTCACTGCACATTAATTTGTGTGGCATGCATGCGGTCTTTTCACTGCACATTCATTCGTGTGGCATGCATGCTGTCTTTTCACTGCACATTCATTCATGTGGCATGCATGCTGTCTTTTCACTGCACATTCATTCGTGTGGCATGCATGCTGTCTTTTCACTGCACATTCATTCATGTGGCATGCATGCTGTCTTTTCACTGCACATTCATTCGTGTGGCATGCATGCTGTCTTTTCACTGCACATTCATTCATGTGGCATGCATGTGGTCTTTTCACTGCACATTAATTCATGTGGCATGCATGCGGTCTTTTCACTGCACATTAATTCATGTGGCATGCATGCGGTCTTTTCACTGCACATTCATTCATGTGGCATGCATGCTGTCTTTTCACTGCACATTCATTCGTGTGGCATGCATGCTGTCTTTTCACTGCACATTCATTCGTGTGGCATGCATGCTGTCTTTTCACTGCACATTCATTCGTGTGGCATGCATGCTGTCTTTTCACTGCACATTCATTCGTGTGGCATGCATGCTGTCTTTTCACTGCACATTCATTCGTGTGGCATGCATGCGGTCTTTTCACTGCACATTCATTCATGTGGCATGCATGCTGTCTTTTCACTGCACATTCATTCGTGTGGCATGCATGCTGTCTTTTCACTGCACATTCATTCATGTGGCATGCATGCGGTCTTTTCAGTCATTACCAAGAGATGATTACACCGTATAGCTCCCTGTTTCCTTCCTTCCCAAACCACTGAGGAGAAGTGCACCTGGGTAGTCACTTGCCACAGCTCCATAACAGCTCTTCACCTTCTTGTGCATGTTTCAAGCAGACCTACATATACAGATGAGTTTGTATGCTACCTTTGCACATTAGCAACTTACTGACAGATTACTCCCTTAACCCGAAATCTCTTTCCCCTCCCTTTGCACTTTAGCAACTTACAGACTTTAGCTCCTGAATATAAATTCTCCAGTTAAAAGACTGACAAAATAGCTGTATCAGTATAAAATAAATTATCTTCCAATATTTGGTTTACTCTCTTCATATGACTACAGTTCCTTAATATATAGGAATACTAGTTCTAGTAGACATAAGTAAATATCTTCTAGGCTAATGAATACTGTTCTTAAACATAATGACATACATTTCAAAACCAGTGTTGTAAGGGGGTGTGATAGGTTGTCTAAGTTTATATATGAGTATTAAAAGGTTGTATAAGAACTTTGGCCTCAGTTTCTTTCAAAACCAGTATATGTTCTAACTTGATTAGGACTTTCTTGTAGTTTTTAATAAATGGCTTGTCTATATGACATTTTTATCTTTTAGATTGACTTTTTTCTTAACCAGTGCGGAAAGGAAATGTTAAGTGTTGAGTTATTTTCTAAACCAGTGCTGAAAATGACTACCACTGTGCCACACCCACTTGCAGTCGGTCTTCAGACCATTTCAAGCCTAGCCAAAAAATATTCAGAATTTACTTCCAACCACAAGGCGGGCAAGACAAGATAGACTGAGAGAGAATTTGAAACTGCCCATCCAATTATCTAGATTTATTTTCAAGGTACAGCAGTTTCACAAGGTCTGTTAAGTAAAATTTCATGTAATTAAAGCCAATGTTCATACAAGACTTGGCATGTCACCAGGGGAAAATATTCCATTTACCAGACTTCATGCTCAGAACTATGCTGCACTTCCATTTGGGTTTACTACAAGTGCTTGTGTGATAGTAGATTGTGACAGATTTACTCACTCTAAAAGGCAAGTACTCTATAACTCCCACTGTCTCTATCTTACTAGATTACTTAGCCCTCCTATTAAACTGGACAGCCCTAAAACAGCCCTAACTCTTACCCTAAATCTCCCATGATGCTCCTAACCAAACTCCTTGCTCCCTACCCCATAAAATCCTCCAATGCCAACCATTTGAAATATCAAAACCTACTGGATTCCCAAAACATGGAGACTGAATTGTAAAAAAAATGAATTTAGATATACTAAGCCTGAGATGGCCATTTCTCAGAATATTTCCTTTTCTTAGAATATCTTGAAGTTGGTATATATAAGTTTGGGGGGTGCAATGGGTCTTACCCTCCAAATAAAAAAAATTTAAATGAGAAAAGCAATGTTTGAGATTCACTCTTCTGAAATCCTCTTTTTTTTTTGTTTTTTGTTTATGGTGTGTCGATACTCTGCTTTTCAAGTGCTGATATTTCAGTGGGGAGCAATCCCTGATCCCTCACTATAACTCTAAAATCCTCAATCACCCCCTAAACTTAAAACTCATGTCACTCTCCCTAACCCTGAAGACTCTAATTGCTCCCTAAACTTAAACTCCTTTCCCACGCTCCATAAAACTCACCTGCCACTCACTAACTCTAACACTCTCCCTCCCACTCCCTTAACATGTTCCAGATCACTGCCTGAAACCCTCATCTACACTCCTATCCCCTCCAAGTCTCTCTGCACAGCTGCTGCACTTTGCCCAAACTCGTAACTGAGCATCAGTGCGTTTGAGCTGTGAAAATGTCGAGTTGCTGGCTCTAACATAGTGGTCTTTAAGAACCTAGGACTCAGGTGCTTGTAGTAGACCTTTTCCAATCCCATATATAGTTCTATTGGAATGCAGGAACGGGTTCTGCTATGTGTTATCCATACTGTTTGGCTTGATTTCAACATACTCAGCTAGTGTTGCATAAAACTTACAGAATGAGTACATAAACTTCTAAATACATACTCAGAATTTTAACATTTTTGTTAAAATATACCACATCCCTTATTTCCTACTTTAATGCTCCACATTCAAGAAAATAAAGACAATAAAATGTCTCATTGTTTCTGCATGGAAATGTGATGTCAGTGAATATACGAATAAATGCATTTTCAGCAGACACTTATTCAGTATGGAGCAAGCAAACCATTATAAACAAATACTTTCTTGAGCAAAGAAGCACAAGCGAATGAAAAATGAAGTTTGTATCAAGGAAGTGAAGGACACCCCAGATGAAGTTTTCAGTACCTTGTTGTCAAGTGCCCTTCTTTGGAGCACTGGCAGTTCTCATTGTGTCCTTGCCCACTGCTTAAAAGAAAACTATTCGTTCCTGCATAATTGCAAGTAATTTTTAAAATACAAATTTTCACCATTCACTGGTTTAACAAAGACAGCAACAGCAAAGCATTGCTCTGCCTTCAATTTCAATGAGTTTTCTGGATGCTAAAGGTTGTGTAGGAAGGTAATGACCAAGTTGTAAAGGGCAGTTCTCCTGTGACAAATGTAAGTAATAATGTAAGAATACCAAGGTGCCATGGCACAGACTTGAGGGGATCATCCTTCAAATATTCTCAGCAGCAGATATAACAGAAGTACGGAAATAGAGATGGAAGTCTGCAAAAGCATGCATACAGCCATGAGCTGTACAAGACATGTTCATACTCATAGGTTCATACGGGTGTACTAAGCTAGTGGCCCTGGAGCCTTTACAAGCCTAGCCCATAGAAGTGCCCTGGCATCATGCCACCCAATATTAGTCCACAGTGCCTCTATCAAGTAGAGCTACTGGAGTGATCCCCAGGGTGAACTTTTTATCTCCCATCCACTCATCAAGATTTCTCTTGAAGAGGGCCAGTGAGGTGCTCTGCTTGACATATATGGCAAGTCTGCTCCAGAACATGGGCAGTCTCTGGGTTATGAACCTGTCCCTCCAGCATGTTCTGTTGATTGTGGTAATGAGGTTGAGGATTCTGGAGCTTATGGTGTGGAGGGATTGGGATTTCTTTAGATGTAGCATTTCTAACAGAGTTGGGTCAGACATGGCTTTGTATGTCAAGCAGAGATCACCTTTTAGTAGATGATATGACAGAAAATAGCTGTAGTTTTTTTTTAGTCTGTCCATGTAGGACATGTGTTTAAGGCCTAGGATCCTCTTCATGAGGTACTTTTGTGGCCTTTCCAGCTGTTGCATGTGTCTAGTGATTTATATGCCAAATGGGGCATTATAGTCAATGATTGGCCTAATGAGGGAAGAGTAGAGAGAGATGATGACCTATTTCTTACTGGAGGCAAAACCCTTAGTTGCCACATAGAAGGACTTTGTGACCACAGTGGCAATGTGGTGGTCAAAGGAGAGTTTACTGTCAGCCTCTGTCTCCAGATCTCTTATAACGCCATCAGTGTTCATTGGGGTCCCATCAATGTGGTAAATAGTGGTAACTGAGTTTTTCCCAAATGGGATGATGACACATTGTTTGGCATTAAGCTTAAGGCCATGGTTTTGACACCAGTCATTGGTCTCAGTGAGGCCTTTCTGTAGGATGTCTACATCACTTGGGGAGTTAATAATGGCTCCCAGCTTGCAGTCATCTGTGAACTTGGTCAGCCAGAGTCCCTCCGCGTTGGCCTGGACTTCTGAGAAATAGATGCCAAACAGGAGAGGAACCAGGATCAATCCCTGTGGGACACCACTCATGACTGGTTGGCAGTCTGACTTGAGTCTGCTACTTTCACACTGTGGGTTCTATCTGTGAGCCAATTTGCAACCCACCTAGTGATATAAGGATTAATGCCTAGTTTGGTGAGTTTATCAATAATTCCTGAGTGGGGAATGGTATCAAAGGCCTTGGCTGTATGAACTGCCTTGCCCTCATCCACAGCTCTGGTGACTGACTCAAAGAAGTCAACCAGGTTGAGCAGGCATGATCTACCTTTCACAAAACCAGATTGCATGGGATCTAGAGTTTGGAGATTCCCTATATCCTTGTTAATTAGGTCCATGATGATGTGCTCCATAGCCTTACATATCAGACTCATCAGGCTAATGGGGGTGATAATTCCCAGGGTCTGTTGTCACTCCCCTTTTATGGAGAGGGATGACAGTAGCAGTGTGCAATTCGGTAGGGACAAAGCCTGAGGTGAGGCTGTGATTGAACAGGGCACACAGATGTGGTGCCAGTTCACTTTGTAGTTCATGTAGAACACAGCCAGGGATATTGTTGGGTCCCATGGAAGCTGTATTATTGGCCTTGGACAATGCAGCTTTAACCTGTGCTGCAGTAAAGCTTTAACCTGTGCTGCAGTAATACTGAGTGCCTGGCATTCCTCCGGTATTGTGATTGGTCTTTTAGAAGGGAGAAAGGGGTTAAGTTGGCACTGAATCTGTCAGCCAGTATGTTGGCAATATCTGTTGGCTCAGTATAGGAAGTACCATTGTGTAGTAACTCAGAGCAAACCTGGGTATTGCCATGGAGGTTCTTGATATAACTATAAAAGGCTTTGTGCTTGTTTTTAGTGTCTGCCACAATTCTGCCTTCATTGCTGGCTTTACAGGTTTTGAAGAGGGATCTCAACTTTTTGTTGTGGCTAATAAGGGAGTTTTTCCAGTCTTGGGACAGCACCTTTTTCTGCAACAGTTTCTTCCTTCTGTTGTAGAGTTTATTAATGGCGGTTAACCACCAGATTGGCTTCCTTTTTTTGGAGGAGAGCATCTTGGTTCTGTTGGGTATGGCTAGTTCCATGCATTTATGTACATCTTCGTACAGTGCATTGGTGTATGATTCAGCAGTCTTTCATCTATTTTCCATTGACATGGGTGCCGTGAAGTTAGCCAACTTTGTTTTTAGGAGCCCAAAGTCAGCTTTGGAGAAGTTTTCATGGTGGTTACCTTTGCGGGGGTGTGGGTGAGATGTGGATTTCCATGGTGATTAGTTTGTGGTCGGATCTAACCAGGGAGGAATTGACTACTGGTGTAGAGCAACAGTTGCCCATGTTAGTAATAACCAGGTCAAGGATGTTGCTTCCTCTAGTGGGGGTAAGAATGAGCTGGTCCAGGGCATTGGAAGTGATTAATTCCAGGAAGTGATTAATTCCAGGAAGTGTTGGGCCATGTATTGGTGCGTGAGTAGTTTTCATAGTTGATGGAGGGGTAGTTGAAGTCACCTAGTATGAGAGTGTTACGTTGGACCCTAATAGTTTCCAGGGTGCTTAGGAATGTGGAGTGGGAGTCTTGGGACATGGTTGGGGACCTATAGCAGGCTATGACCTGAATCACCGTCTTACCCAATGGTAGTTGTACCTTAAGAATCTCAGATGCATTATGCTGAACTAATAGTCTGGAGGTGTGCATATCCTTTATGAATATGGAGACACCACTGCCTTTGGAGCTTTGATCCATGTTCTGGGGCCAAAAGGTGTAGAATGAGTTATAGCCTGGTAGCGCAGGAGTGCTTTCTGCTGCTTTAAACCAGGTCTCCGTTACAGCACAAATGTCGATGTTCTCCATTTTGAGGAGTGCTTCGAGCAAGTGCATCTTGAGATTTAGACTTCTAGCATTGAGCAGCATGACCCTCAGACTGCATTTATTTATAGCTGTTATGGGGGTAATTTGGTCTTTGGAACATTTCTTTAAAAAGGCACTATAGGGGTGGCAAGAGCCTTAGCCAGTATCTGTAAACCCAGGGGTGACAGATGCAAGCCATCTCTGGCAAATCATCGAGGTCTGTCAATCATGTCATCCCAAGCAGACAGATACTGGATCCCCTTAGAATGACACCAGAAACTTAGCCAATTGTTGAAGTCAGTAATTTTTTCTTGTACTGCAGTATCATTTTGGGCGACGGTAGGATGCTGCTCAGGGCTAGTGTCATACCTGCCTGGGCCACATAATCCAAGAGCTCCTCCATGTCTCTTTTCATGTAGTCCAGGGAGGTGCAACTCAGGTCATTTGCACCCACATGGACAGTGACAGAGTCATACTTGTACTTGATGGGGAGTGACCTGAGTGTGTGTGTTATGCATCGGATTCTGGCACCTGATAGACAGCTGACTGTTACCTTCTCCTTATTCAACCTAGTGAGTGGGACATCAGTGTGCCTCACTATTGAATCATCTATGATTAGTGTATTGGGCAAGGTGTTTAGCTTTAGGGGGCTTAGGTTGAGGAGCACACTGTAGGTGAGCTGTATGTCTTGTGGTTTGTGCTGTGTTGTGGTGGTCGAGTGTGTTTCTGCCTTGGAGGTCTCTGCTGTTTGGGTAGATTTCTATTGAGAGCCTTCACGAAGGTGGGTGTGTGGTTTCTGTTTTTATGTGAAAGCTGTGATAGTGGGTGTTCTGGAGGGCTATGCGTTGCATGTGATGTAGTGCATGTGTTGACCTTCTCCTCTTGACCAGCTACTCTGGTCTTGGCTTGAGAGTGCATGGCTTCCAATTATTACTTGACATGTTTATAGCTAGGGTTTACCCAGTTGATTTTGTCTTGCAGATTCAAGAGCAGGTTATTAGGGATTGGGGTTTTAGATATAAACCCTTATTAGGAGCAAATGAAGATATATCCTGTTCAACACGAGATGGAGGTAAACATTTTTCCCAAGTATTGGTGGTAACTTATGGTGAAACTTCAAGTTATGTCCAAAAAATTATTAAAAACAATTGGACTATGTTCAAAGGTAATAGAGATTTATTAACTACTTTAGGTGACCAGCCTCTATTTACCTATTGGATTAATAGTAATGTAAAGTTCTTACTTGAAAACCCAAATTTAAATAATAATAGGAAACTAAAAGGGACCACTAAGTGTGGGTCCTGTGAGTATTGTAGATTTATTTTCAGCACCCCAAAGATTAAATTAGGACCCTACAACCTACAGGTTTCTTTTGTTGCAGGTTCCTGTACAACAACAGGTGTGGTTTATTTAGCTATATGCATGGATTGTGGACAATTTTATGTGGGTAAGACAGAGAGAATTTATGAACATTGCTACAGTATTAACAAAAAGGATGAAAAAAATGCACTCTTTAAACACATTAACTTGTACCCTACACACTCCTTTAAATTTGGTATCCTTGAAGTAGTAGGAAAAAATTGTAGAGGTAGTGACTGGACTAATAAGTTGTTTAGGGTGGAAGTCAGGTGGCAGCTTAAACTAAATGCTAGTGAATTCCCTGGTATGAATGAATATGTTAGTATTAAACACGAATTAAAATTTAGGGCACTGAAACTTTGAAATTTTATTCCTTGGACTTATATATTTATATGTTTTTCACTCCTATATTTTTTACCAATTTTTTTATAAAACTTCTTCTTAACATTTAATGAATTACACTTATTTTTTGAAAAGTGATTAGAAAGTATGTTTAAACTTTATTTTTTATTGGTATTTAAGCACTGTCACTTTATTATAACAACAATTAATTAATGGTTAACTGATTGAATTTGTATAAAAGGAGCTAAGTAACTGATGTTAAATTGTTCTGATGAAGTTTTAATATAAAAGCGCTTGACCTAATGTTTTTGACTGTACTACACTGCTTGGATTTCTATATCGAATAAATTGTTGATTTGGGTTTTAGAAAATCGGCTCCAGAGTGGTTGGTTGCTTTTATGGCTTCCAATTTGGATATATATGTGCATCTCTCAGAAGTCTGAGTGTTGGGAGATAAGAGGAGAGGGTTGTCTGTTTACATGAGGCAGTTGCTGCACTACATCAGAATTTATTTATTTATTTATTTATTTTACATTTGTTGACCGGGAAGGTCCGACTGGATACATGTCCATTTTCAGCGGAGGCCCGGGGAGAAAAGCTCCAACATTGGCAAAATAGGTATACAATATGTTGATAGAATACAGATTGTTCTCCTTAGGTAGTTTACACAAAAAAGAGGAGACGTTTTAAAGTATTTCAATACATTACTCCAAGATATATAAAAAAGATACAACACACATAGTATAACAGACTTTTTCTCCTTTTAGATTGACCCTTAGGATAGTTATATCTGGTATTAGTATAGGAAGCCCAAGTTCACCAGGTTAATAGGAGAAAGCACAGGGCACTGAACACTAGACATACCGGGGGGGGGGGGGGTGGTCATTATTACTAAGTACTGGAGCTGCTTCCTTATATATTCCTTTTACAGGAAAAATGTCACTCAAGGTGTCTGAGTCTGCACAGAGCACTGCCAAACACCTGAGGGGAAACTAATACATAGACCCTGAAAATTTAAGGATGAAGTATTTAAGTCAGATATTCTGAAGTTAGAAAGAAATCAAGCAGTACTTACTGAAAAATAAAGAATTAGCTTGTCGAGAATGATGAAGAGGGGAGTTGCATGAATGGCTACTGCCTGGCTACTACTAATGCTGGTCTCAGCACAGCTTCATTATTTTGGGATGCAATACTCCTTTGTTTCTTCTCTCACCAGAAGCAAAATGTTAGCACCAATCCCAAAAAGAGAAGCAGGTCATGGCCTGTTTGGTGATCCACAGTCTTGTCCCAGATGATGCAAAGGTCTGCAGGCTTGCAGTCTTTTTCTGGCAGATGCCTCAAATAGCAACCAGACCAATCAGATACATTAAGCACAGACACTCACTCTCCAATTAGAAAGAGTGAAGAATCAACGCACTCTGCTCCTACTCTCACCAGGATCAGAATATAAGCAAAGATTCCAAGCTGTCACCTATAAAGCAGTTATTAAGCTCCATAACACAAAGCATGCATGCATGCAGCCATTAGCTGCACAGGACATGTTCATACTTCATAGCACAAAGCATGCATGCATGCATGCAGTCATCAGATGCACAGGACATGCTCACACCCCAGAGCATAACTAAGCTGAATGCAAATGCATTTTCTAATACTTCTCAGCAAAATGCATACATGCATGCAGCCATCAGCTGCACAGGACATGTTCATACTTCACAGCACAAAGCATGGATGCATGCAGCCATCAGCTGGACAGGACATGCTCATGCTCCTGAGTATAGCAAGGTTGCAGATTGTGAAATACTAATGTCATTGCAGTATAATGAGCCCACCACTTTTCCCTTCTCAGATTTTCCCTAGCTAGTGAAACCACATTGTGTATATCTGAGGATTATCCTTCACTAGAAAAACGACCCCATTTGGTGATGGAACACACACTACAGTGGCATAAATGCTATCATGTGTAAATAGCTCATTAGAGGACAGTGGGAAATCCGCAAAGTTTCAGGTCAGGGGAAAATGGTAATAAAAATAATAAATCTCCACTATTTCCAGCATCTTTTTCCACCATGTCCCCCTAAAATAATATATATATTTATATGGGTCTACTCTGATTTACTGAAAACTCATTTCACTGAATTTCAATTCACCCTCAAAAAAATCGCAGAAAGCTCAAATCACTGAAAACTCATTTCACTGAATCACAGTTCACTGAATGTAATTACTGTTGGGCAAATAAAATGTATATGCCCTTTTCCCCACTGTAGTGCGATCCTGGGGTTAGTATATATAGTTGGGGGGGGGCATAGCCTCCCCACCTACTTATCTTTTATATTTATGAATCTCATTTCACTGAAAGCTAACAATATAAAACCAAAAGTAGGTGGGGGCTACACCACCCACACCCCCTAACTATATATACTAACTAGTAGGGAAAAGGGCATATACGTTTTATTTGCCCAACAGTACTTACATCCAGTGAAATGAGTTTTCAGTGATTTTAGTTTTCAGTGATTTGGTGCGAGTGTTTTTCAATTCAGTGAAATGAGTTTTCAGTGAATCAAAGTAGACCCATTTTTATATATATATATATATATATATATATATATATATATATATATATATATATATGGATCTACCTGACATTATTGAAATTCCACATCACCGACTTTACAAGCACGAGACGACTATGCTGAAAAGTTACTTTATCAAATTGTCACATCACTGGAATTTTAATCTGGGAAACAAAGCAGTTGGCCAACATGGGGGACTTTGCCCTTTTTCCCACTATAGTTGAATCTCAGAGTTGGTATATTTAGTTAGGGGGCAAAGCCAGCTATTTGGGTGAGTTTGATATGCTTCAGTGCATTAGTTTTTAGTTTGGGCCAACTTCTTTGTTTCCTGGAGTAAAATTACAGTGATGTGACAGTTTGATAAAGTGAATGTTCGGTGTAGTCATCTCATATTTGCAAATTCTGCAAAGTGGGATTTTGATGATGTAAAGTAGACCTATATAAATATATATATATATATATATATATATATATATATATATATAGATAGATATTGGGTCTGTATTAGAACATTGAAATTTCACAGTTTTGAATGTTCTAATATCGACCCCTATTCAGCGAACGCTGACAACATTGAACATGCAGAACAGCAAATGTTTTCCTAGGGAAAAAAATTTGCTGTTCCGAAACACATACACACAACACAAGCACACCAAACAGCAATCCACACACATACACCTAAAATCTTACAGCTAAGCCTACACTAAACTGTACAAACATCACTAACTATCCATTTACCTTAACCCAAACCCTAACCCTAAGGTCCGTCACTATCGCACACTCACCTCACCCGTGCCCTAACCCTAACTCACCTAACCCGCCCTAACCCTCACGTCCACACAATCGCACACATACCTAACTCGTGCCCAATCGTACACTTACCTGAACTGGACCCATAACTTTCCACCACAGCACTGAATATAGTGAAACTACAGAAACGGACAACCAAATTCTTTCCCTAGGAAAAAATGTGGTTTTCTGTTTTGCTATTTTCAGCGCTCAATGAATAGGGGTCGATACTGGAACATTCGAAATTGTGAAATTTCGATGTTCTAATATAGACCCATATGTGTGTGTGTGTATATATATATATATATATACATACACATATCACATTAAAAAGTATAACTTGTTTTCCAAATTAGGGAAACTTAATGATATCCATGCAACAAGGCCAGCCAATTCACTGACAAAGTGTCCTTTTGGATTTGTTTAGTTCTCTAGCACTGTGCTGCTTTCTGCTCTACACAAACTGCAGTGCAGACCTGCTGGAGAACAAAGGAGTGTCTTGTAATGTGCGTCTGTGAAGGCATGTCTTTAATTGTTAATAGTAATTTCATGTCGACAGCCCTGCTTCCTTGAAAGCGAGTACTTGCATTGTTCTTTGGTATCTCAGGAATTCAGAGCACAATTTGAATGATAGATCTGTGCTCCAAATCCTCACTTCAGGGAGAGGTGGGCAGACATCACTTCATCATTCCTTCTTTGCTTTGGACCAGCTACCCCAGTGTCTAGATCACTAACAAAAGCTGAAGTCAGACTTCCCCTGCCTATCCTTATTAATGTGTACTAACCCTAACCCTAACCCTAACCCTATCCCTGCCCCTGTCCATAACTCAAACCCTGCATCTTATCTCTCAAAAGGTCCTTTCCCTAACAAGGCCACTACATTAGACAAAAGGACACACATCCCATACATAACACACATGTGCAGTACTAAAACTATCCTCTTACCTAGGCTTTGCTCTTACCCTAAATCACTAACACTTGTAAAACTACTTCCACCCCAACCGCAATGCTCTTACCTCTGTCAAGAAAATGAGAGGCGTACTGCAAGTGCTAGTATTCATTTACCTAATGACACACTTCCCTGCTGCCTTGTGATAAGTGCTTGAACTTCCACTACCCCAGTCCCCATGCACTACCACTAACTGTCCCTTCCAGAACCTTGACCCTAACCCTAAAAACAGGTCTTGATCTTTCTCTAAACCTAAAATCCTTCTCCCCTCACTAACCCTTTGAACCAACTCTATCCCTAACCCTAAGCCAACTCCCGATCATTCTCTAAATCCCCTAACCCTAACTGAGCCAACTCCCGATCAGCCCCTAAACCTAAAATCCCCTCCCCTCCTCTCCCTAACCTAGTGCTAACTCCCAATTGCTCTCCAAAGCTAAAATTCCCCTCCCCTCCCTAAACCTAAATACCAAATCTCGATTTCCCTTCCCAGCTTACCAGTTCTGTAACAAGACCTTGATTTGCCAGTGATCATTGCAGCTGCTGCATCCCTGAACTTGTATTCAAGTCTGAGCAGCTCCTCGGCCAGGTGGGCAGACGAGGAAACAGCTGCTTGAGCCCCTGGCTGTGAGTTCCCAGATAAGCAGCTGGGGATTAAATAGCTGTTGGACTCTCAACAATAAGTTGTCAGTAAAATGAACATTTTGTAAAATGAATCAGTAAAATAACAAGTTCACTTTGTCAGGAAAAAAAGCTGTAACAGTGAACTGCATCCAACATATGTAAGAGTATATATCCTTCCCTCCCTCCATCTATCCATAACCCCTTTTCACATTTATTTCACATGGGGGTCGGGGTGTCAATTCAACAGTGACAATCATCTAAAGCCAAGGTTCACACCACTGGATGGCTAGCCCTGCTGCAGTAGTTCTTCCATACCATACCACACACAGGCACACTCATGCATGTGGCTAATTTAGGGCATCTTTGAAATGTTAGAGGAAACGGGAGCACTCAGAGAAAACCCACACAAATGCAGGGAGGACATGCAGACTCTGCACAGAAGGCACCCCAGCCATAGATATTAACAGCTTTCTTTGGTTAAAGAACATAGCAACTTTTACTAAAACACAATAGCACAAACTTTTTTTATTATATATTTATTTATTTTTATTTAATATTTGTTTACTATGAAAGTCTGCCTAGGACAGAGCCCATTTTCAGTGGAGGTCCAGGGAGAAATGCTTCAGATGAATATCTTTGAAATAGCTATAGTATTTCATGTTTATGCTTGTATTCAGTTTTTATTTTTTATTGTTATTACTAGATGTTTAATTGTATATTTTATTATTTCTATGCAGTTTAGGTTACACTTTTGATTTTTCTTTTCTTTATATTTGGTATCTGAGGGATTAATGCAACGCCATTTTAAATTGTTCATATTATGCTGTATCTGAGCAGTGGTATGAAGCACCACACTGGTGCAGGCTAGCACAGTGAGATCTGAGGAAGCCCTTCACTTTAAAATAATATATATTTTTTTGGTGTGGACAAGTTCACATATGAATTTACTTAACACTACCTGTATGATTTGAAATATAGCTAAAAAATTCTGACTTGCTGCTTAATGCCAAAAAGAAATTTATGTTGTTGACTCCAAAACAACACCTTAACCAGAAATACACATTTCATATTACCTCAAGTAATCACACAAACAAAGAAACCATAAGCCAGACTAAACTACTTGGAGTTATACCAGATGACAACCTCAAATTTGATCACCGCATACTTCATTCCATCAAGAAAACTCACCAAAAACTTGGCTCCCTCTATAGGGCCAGACATTACCTGACAGATCAACCAAGCATTGCCTTAGCAGCAACACACCTCCTTCCTTCCTTCTCTGTTACATGCTTCTCCTATTCTTACAAACATCAATTCTACGTATAAAACTAAACTAGCCTCCTGCTACTACAAAATAGCTAAATTTGAATCAACCAATCTTATAAAACATACCACTGTCTTGCATTAAAGCAATTAAACTGGCTTGAACTCCCAAACCAGTTGCCATAGGTTCATATGTGCGTATGTGTTTACTAGGCTAATGACCACAAGGGCCTTTTTAAGCCTAGTCATGTACCCCAAATCTCTGACAAGTTATGACATCCTTGATAAGTGTAAGCATGGGCCTGGGAGATGAACCATTTACAGGTTACCTGTTTGCATTAGAAACATAGGTGCCAAACCATGGATGAATTTCCCATCCAGTTGTCCAAGTTGCACTTGAATTGGGTTAGGGAGGAATTCTGCTTCACATGGATGGAAAGCCTGTTCCATAGATGGGATAATCTCTGAGATACATACCTCTCTCTCCAGCAGGTCCTATTTATATCACAGGCAATGTTTAACTCTTTAGAATGGGTAATCTGGGTACCATTTGTTTTGTGGATATGCAGGAGGTCCATCAGAATGTGGTCTGACAAATGCTCTGTATGCCAGGCATAGATCTCCCCTCAAAAGCCTGTAGGAAACAAAATACAGGGATAGAGACCTTAAGGTGGTCAGCATAGGACATATTATTTACTCCCTGAATTCTTTTAGTGAGGAACTTCTGTGGACATTCCAGTTGCCATAGGTGCCAGCTGGATATGGCTGCTTCGGTACATACGAAAGGGGGCATTGTACTCAATGAAAGGTCTGATGAATGCCGAATACAGTGGAACAATTACTTCCTTGGACTTAGATACCATACCTTTGTTTATAAGTTGTGCAACATAGAATGATTTCCTTACCACTGTAGACATATGATGATCAAAGGCTAGATTACTGTCTGTCCCTGTCCCTAAGTCCCTGACTACTGGGTCAACTCTAAGGGGTGTGTTGTCAATATGATAGTTACCAGGGATGGATGACTTCCCAAAGGATACTATTATACATTTCCTAGCATTTAGTTTTAGTCCATGGTTCTGACACCAGTTGTTTGTCTGTGTCATCCTCTCCTGGAGAACATTTGTGCCAGTATGATATTCAATGACAGCTCATAATTTGCTGTCCACAACCTATTGTACTCTCCAGACAGATCCCCAGCATTACAAAATTCTCTACTCTACCATTCACCCACTAGAGATCTTCACTCTAGCAATAAACTTTTATTACATATCAGTAAGACATTCAACACTCTGCTGGAATAGTACATGTGCCAAAGATGGCTCTGTTCCTGCTCATCTGAATAGCTTTACTCAGATTACTTTTCTCCACCTCTCACAGCCACTTTCCTCCCCAATTGCTTTGTACCTTATCGCTCCTTCTTGCATGGCACTAATTTCCTAAACTTGTACTTTTCCTCCATCTATCACACCCCACTACTAACTGCAATTCCTCCTCTGTCCACTTGTCTTCCTGCTTATTTCAATAACTTCTCCTTTCGTATGTGTCTTACTATTTTTTAAGTTATGTTCTACTCGCCTGTCTGTAAATTATTACTAAATTTAAAAACACCCTAGTTTGGTCATTTCCTGCAGTTTTCAATAATTAGCCAGTTTATGTTAATTTCTCTTGTTGTTTTGTGTTAAAATGTTATGTTAATGTAAGTATTTAAAATATTTAAAAATCATGCAAATAAACTCATGTATAGATGTTTTTTTATCCTGCAATTATAAATGTACATCACATGTAAATTAAATATGGAACTTTTCTCCCCAGGCCTTCACTGAAGAATGGATTTTTACCCAGTCAGACTTTTCCTGGTCAATAAAGATAAATAAATAAAATACTTGGACTTTCATCCCTTTTTATATACCTATATGTGCATGGATATATTGCATAGATTATATATTTTCTGGTTTGGCATGACTCTGACCTTAGTACGCCCCATGTCTGACCTTTTTCCCTTTCCCCTCCGCTGTGTTTTCCAAACCTGGGAATTTTCATACTCACGCACACATCTTCACACTTGATTTTTCTTTTTGGTTGCCTTTTTTCTTGGACTGAGGGCAATTTGGTCTTGCCTGTTTTCTCAAAGACTTCCTAGGCTCACACACTGTTTCTAAATCCTAATTACAACTATGGTCTTAGCAGCAGACTTCTTTTTTGACTTCTGACAACCACCAAGCTCGTCCCCTCTCCTGTCATAGCATTTTACACAGAGTTTAGCCTCAGTGACATATGTTTTATTATATATTGTGATAATGTAACAAAGATGTTTTCATTATTGTTTTACATTATCCCTAGCACACTGACCAACAGCCAATACAGAGTGAGTTTTTACTTACTTCAATAAGGACTATCTGACACCGATCACAATAAAGATGCAAAAGCTATGTATGTACCACTATTCCAGCCATGGTCATTGAATGTGACCTGTTCAATGGCTTTTGAATTACAGCCTTTGTTGTATTTTATATGGCTTTTTATATGGAAAATAGAAAAGTATACATTACTTGCTATTGCTATATATAACTTAGACCTAATAAAGCTCTGACAAGGATGGATGTGCTTATTTCTTGTTTCAAGTTAATAAGCTGTGGTTTAAACAAGCAACACCAGCTTGAATCATGTTCTCTTATTTTTAATAAGAATGCAAACTGATCTTTGCCATGGATCTTACATAAGAAGTTATGATAAAAGTATATTTTAGTAATTTGTTTGCAGATATCATTCCTGTATAGCTGATTTTCTAGTTTAACTCTTTTTTGCTTTCTTCTTCCTTAAGGAAAGTGTGCAGTGCCCTTAAGGCTGCAAAACTGCACTTTTTAGGTATTAGGTTACATTGTCTGTGTTTGTGTGTGTATATGGAGAGAGAAGGCACCAAGCTTATAACATTTTTACACTTGCAGTTTTCAGTTACTTTTGAAATGAGGCTAACATTATTGGCATTTCTTCATGAGCAAGCAGATCTGTCATATTTTTCAGATCCAGGCCACCAGCTAAAAGGAAAGATAATGCAGAAAATAATATTCCAAGTCTCACTTCCTTAATTCATTAATAAACATCATAGAAATAATACATGGAAAATTTGAAAGCGAAAATGTTGCAAACCACTAAAGTTAGTATGACCATTTAAAATGTAAAGTCTGTTGATTTGACCCTTAGAAGATATTGGTTCTGGTAACATAATAGCCATCATTACTCAGATATAGGCTAGAAGCACTTGCTTCCGTTTTATATGAAGGGAGCTGTATTTATTCATTTATTTTACTGACTTGGTTAGGTCTTTTTGAACAGTGACCTCTTCTCTATACTGACTTGTGTAACTTCCTGTGCATTTGCTTAGTAAGTGCCATGACATTTTTAGCATCCATTTGAGCTACCATCCACTCTGTTTAAAGTCCCATTCAAAGAGCAGTATTCCTTCCTTACGGTACTGCACTAACAATTCGGTAACAAAACCCGGACTCCAGGCAGTGAGTACGAAACCAGGCCTTTCCAGCTTTCTGGTAGCAAAAGATTGATGTAACCAAGCTGATATTTATCATAAGAAAGTGTATCTCAGTGTTTAAACTTCAATGTTTGTCTTTTCCTTTTCAGTTTGCAATGTTACTTTTGCTTTGTAAAATGTTTTAGATAAAGATGTGCGTCTTCACATACAATAATCCACTTGCATGGGAAGTGAGGTTTTAAATATTGCTCTTACAAACTTAAAAATTTGATTTGCATTAGCGTGCATATCCCGAAGGTTGTGAAGTATGAAATGAAATGTGTGTCATTATTTACCAACTGCAATCCACATAGCATTTGGCATAAAAAAACTCACACATATTATGTGGAGGAGACCAAAACTATCAGACAAAATCCGGTCATTCTGCGAAGTTCTGGTCCGGTGAGAGGTATCCGGCAAATCGTCTTAAATGACAACTACAGCCTAGTAACCGATGGTCACCTGAAAAGCTGGCCAAACTATGAATCAAGGCTCGGCTTACAGGTGAGATGTCATAGAGCACCTTTCATGTTCTGAGATGGAGATGCAGAGCCTGGCCGTTTTATGATGTATTTGTGCCCACTGTGTTCGCTGGGGCGGGGAGCACCCCAGGGTACAGCTCTCAAGACAATCTGAGAAAAATCCAGAAATAATAAAGGCCACTTTTAAAATATTAGTACTGTTACGTGAGACATTCTATAAATCTAATTATTGTGACTGGACTAATATAATTCGTCAACTTGTCTCCAAAAGTCATCATTTTTAGGAGGGATTAGGAGGGACGGAGTTAAAATGTGAATAATTTCAGGCAGACTCCTAAAAATCAGGGACACTTGATAGGTATGTGCCAGGGGCTGTGATTACTACAGCTTTGCCCAAATAAGAAATGCCGAAGAAGTGCTCACTCAGTGGAATCAGCTTCCCATTTTCAAAAAAGTTTCCATTCGTCCAGCGGCACAAAGTAAAAGAAAACAGGATCACGAAAAATACGCAACTTGCGCCTTCAACGAGCGCAGCGCAGTGGTCACAGCACCAAAGAAAGTTTAAATTGCTCACTTTCTCCAATTTTGCATTCGGATATGAAAGATAGACGTATAGTCAGAAGACTTAGAAATAAAGTTTGGATTAATACAGTGCGATTCCACGCTTTTGTGTTACGGCTGCTTGGTCTTGAACCCATCCTGTTAGGGTGAAGCTTGTTTATATCTGTCTAGGTGTGAAAATTATTACAACCCCATAGTGTAATGTCTGCACTGTTACCTATCTGGTTGAGGAAATAAATGCAAATAAAGAGATGGCAATCTTAGACTAACCATCTTAAGCAATGACTATTAAAGGGGAAATTTTATTTTAAGGAAATGTACCTCTTAATGTTACATGTGATAACCCTTTCCAATAACTCAGAGGTACATTTAACTGAAACAGGTGGTAAAAAATCCATGCCTCATCTTTTATCCGAGCCATAAACCAGCAAGACCACCTATATTACCACGAAAGACCTAAACTTCATTAACACCCCTTCCCCTGAGGGGATCTGTCCCGCACCCCATACATTGTGGATACTCGAGACGGTGTAATACCGTCAAGTTACATTAGATACGCAAAGTAAGGGGGCAGGTAGGCATAGGAAGACAATTCCCCTTTAAAACATGCATTAAAAGTCTATTTACACAACTGTTATAAAGAGCTACAATGGAATATTTCTGAACAACGAATCCTAGCAAATGCGATTATTTCAAGTATGCAGGGCCAGCGTCTGTTACTGGTCTGTTTATTTATGCATTTATTTATTTATTGCCACTTTCGGCTACTTACTGTTCAAGATCACTGCGGCCATCTGTCTTCACGTTGGGGATTCCTTCTTCCACTGATCCCTTCAGGCAGAGTTCTAAGAGCTGGATTGTTGCTCTGTCCTCTCAGCAATGCTGTTACCTGCTACCAGGTTTCCTTAAACTTTATGAAATGCACACCCTGCTTTACTATGTTTATTGCTTAATTCAACAACATACTTAAAACCCACAGAACAGGTAGAGCAGCCTTGCAAACTACACTGCTGTGTACAGACATCAGCTGTAGTGAAGAAAAAGGTAGCAAAAACTCCACAGTTGCCTTCTAAAATTATTAAATTAGCTAATCCAAACCTTGATGGAATATTGCCTCAAAAAGGTATGCTACATGGTGGTAGTAAGATACAGACAATGCTACACACTCATCCCACATGACTCACCTCTTTTTCCTCATGTCTCACTCTCCTTTACCTCTCTTCTCTTCATCACACTGAGCTTCTCTGACTACCATCTTCGTTTCTCATTTACTCTTACTTTGTTTTTTTTTCTTATTGTCTCACCCTTCTTACATTCAACAATTAACACCTCTTATACCCCATCCTACTTTAAGATTTCACTTCTGTGTTATTTCACATTGTAACAAATCTAACAGGAATATGCACCAATGGACTTTTCTTATTTTAATTGACTTATTTATGCGTGTGTGTGTGTGTGTGTGTGTGTGTGTGTGTGTGTGTGTGTGTGTGTGTGTGTGTGTGTGTAATTTTACCTTTTGCTTTTTTGACTGTATTTTCACTGCAATTGTGGATTTTTTGTCATGTTGTGTAAACCATCATTCTTCAATAGTGTCACATAAATGTAAATGCATTGTCTTCATATTATATTGTTGGTATTACATAAATGTAAATGCATTGTCTTCATATTATATTGTTGTTATTACATAAATGTAAATGCATTGACTTCATATTATATTGTTGGTATTACATAAATGTAAATGCATTGTCTTCATATTATATTGTTGGTATTACATAAATGTAAATGCATTGTCTTCATATTATATTGTTGTTATTACATAAATGTAAATGCATTGACTTCATATTATATTGTTGTTCATGGAGCTTTTCTCCCTGGGGCTCCATTGAAAACAGGCTCTTATTGGCTCAATGGACTATCCCAGTAAACAAAGTGTAAAATAAAATAAATAAAAAATACACATGGAACTAGGTCAGAAAAATATATTGCATTTCACTGTATTTCTGTATTATATAATGAAACAAGTTGGAAAGTATAGGCAGTACCTTAAAGGAACACACTTTGTATATGCACAAAGATTAAGAAGAACGTGTCACCCTTAAACCCTCTGCTAAGCCTAACCCAGTAATTATATTGTTATATCCCCTTGACTGCCTAGGAGCCTTGTGCACTATACAATGCTATCGGTAGTTAATTCAGTAGTATCTCTCACCCATGATACCCATGCAGAACATAAATTAGTACTGCACTTAAGTTGGACTTTCCCAGTAAACAAATGTTAAATAAATAAATCAATTTTGCATTATGAAACAAAGTATACAACAGTGAAATGTCACAGTGCTGTGCAGGCATTTCTTTCACTTCAGGGTGCCTAGTGCTAAGGTCACTTGCATGCTATAATAACACAATGGATAGCTGCCAGTTAATATACTATATGCGTGTTTTCATAGGCAGATGCAGTTGTAGGGAGGGGCCAGCTATCCCTCCAGTTTTTGAAACCCTTTCTCTGCAGCTCTGCTATGCTGACTGAGCCTTAGATAACCAGGTTGTCACACAGCATCTGCACAGTACAGCATATCTTGAAGTTCATTTGAAATGCCCAGTTATGGCTAAGATAGCTCAACATTTTCACCCTGGGATTTTTCTGCAGCAAGTGTGTCAGTTATGCCACAGTTCTTCCTCATGGAAGTGGGCCTTTTTAAATTAGTAATATAGTTTTAAGCAATACAAATGCATAGCATGCAGGTTTAAAGTGTCTCTGCACTATGCTTTTAGAGATTTTCTCATAGAATTTGTTTATTTGTATGTTTGTTTGTTTGTTAATCAGCTGGGTGAGTTGGTCCAAGACATCCTTTTCAGCAATGACTCCAAGATAACTCAGATTTAACACTGCATACAACATGGATACACACACACATAATTATAAATATATTTATACGTAAGCATACATACACATACACACATATATAATTATCATAATATACACTGGTGGCTAGGAGAGCAGCACTCGAGGAGATGTTTATAATGTTATGATTGAGATATATATATATATATATATATATACATATATATATATATATATATATATATATGAGAGAGACAGTGAACTGGTATTAAAAGCCTTACAGAAGTATGCACACAGCAACATAATTTGTATAGCATGCATTATACTATTGCAGTTTTTAAGAAAAAGTTACACTGCATACGAGTAGGATGAGACCCATAACAGCTCATTGGTGCAGTAGTTCATATTGCTGCATCATAGATCCAATTCACATCTTGGCTGGAAGACCATCGTGTAGAACCTGCTGCATTGTGCAGAACCCGCATGTTCTCATGTTGCCTTGGGTTTTACATTCCAAACATGTGCTGCAGGTAAACTGGCAATCCTCCAAACTGCCAGTCAGTGATGCATGCTATAAGAGTGTTTGTGTGTGTGCGCACGCATGTGTATGTGTCTGCATGTGTGCGTGCATGTTTCTGAATGTGTATGTGTGGATGTGTGTGTGTGTGTATGTGTGTGTGTGTGTGTGTGTGTGTGTGTGTGTGTGTGTGTGTGTGTGTGTGCATGTGTGTGTGTCTGTGTATCTGCGTGTGTGCATGCATGTGTATGTGTGTGTCTGCGTGTGTGCGTGCATGTTTCTGTGTGTGTGTCTGTGTGTGTGTGTGTGTGTGTGTGTGTGTGTACATGTGTGTGCATGCATGTGTATGTGTGTGTCTGCTGTGTGCGTGCATGTTTCTGTGTGTCTGCGTGTGTGCGTGCATGTTTCTGTGTGTGTGTCTGTGTGTGTGCATGTGTGTGTGTGTGTGTGTGCATGTGTGTGTCTGCATGTGTGCGTGCACGTTTCTGCATGTGTGTGTGTGTGTGTGTGTGTGTGCATGTGTGTGTGTGTGTGTGCATGTGTGTGCATGCATGTGTATGTGTGTGTCTGCGTGTGTGCGTGCATGTTTCTGTGTGTGTGTGTGTGTGTGTGTGTGTGTACATGTGTGTGCATGCATGTGTATGTGTGTGTCTGCGTGTGTGCGTGCATGTTTCTGTGTGTCTGTGTGTGTGTGTGTGTGTGTGTGTGTGTGTGTGTGTGTGTGTGTGTGTGTGTGCATGTGTGTGTGTCTGTGTATCTGCGTGTGTGCATGCATGTGTATGTGTGTGTCTGCGTGTGTGCGTGCATGTTTCTGTGTGTGTGTCTGTGTGTGTGTGTGTGTGTGTGTGCGTGCATGTTTCTGTGTGTGTGTGTGTGTGTGTGTGTGCGCGCATGTTTCTGTGTGTGTGTGTGTGTGTGTGTGTACTTGTACCTGTTGCACCTGATGAATGCCAGTATACACTGTTGCTCTCTACATCCCCAAGCCAGATTAAGTGCACAATTTAGTAATGAATAATTTCGTAATGCATTTCTAAAGTTATGAAAAATAGTCTGATTTCTTATTTCTGTAGAGACTAAATATCATCCAGTATCCTACAGAGAGAAGAAACACTGAAATGGAATATCTAGGGTTAAATTCCAAATACTGCCAAAATACACCACCTAGCCTTTTCCTTATTAAGAGTAATACCTGCATTGGAACACAGGGCATCATACAGGGTTCAAGGACACATTCTTGCATAAGACATTTTTTATCACCATACAAAGCAAAATTCCTTCATAAAATCATGTTCAACTTAACTTTTATAACAGCAGTTTATTACAATGCGCTTTAAATAATGAGTTTTGAACAATCAAATCCTAAGTTAAGATTTGGCAAAAATCAGTAAGTATATACTAAATAAATAAATGTTGATACAAAGATAAAAAAGAAAACTAATTTAAGTAATGATATACATATGGTAAGAGAATAACACTAATTGTGAGAAGAACTGTAATAAGCTGGGAAAACTTTTTTTTTTTCAAAAATAAAAATGCATGAAAAATAATTCAGCTATATTACATTTACATCAAATTAAACCTGTGAATAATTTATTTTTATTTACCATTTGTTGATCAGGTTAGTTCAACTAAGCTTGTAGCCTCTTTTTCAAGAGAGACATGAGGTGGTGTTTATACTGCTAGGGGAAATTTGGAGAGGACATCGGGAAACTTCTCCTATGTGTTAGGAGGGTGCTTGTTCCAATCTTAGTACAGTGGTGGCTAGGAGAACTGCACTGAAGGATATCAAAGGTGGTGGATAACAGAGAGGCAAATGCTATTGTGGTGTCTGAGACTTTATAGGATTCTGAAGAGTTGTTTCAGAAAAATGGGTTTGTTTCATTGGAAACAAATTTTCAAAACAATGATGGATGCTTTATTACAACCCTACAGTTGGGATGGTTGCAGGATGATATTTTGGGTAAATTGTTGTTGCAGAGTGAGCCGGAGAGTGGAAAAGATGTTTCATGGGGTGAAATTATGGACAAAATCCAATTAGAGGAATTGGAAGCCATTTTAAAAGAAGATTATTAGAAAAAAGAAATCATATGCTGAGACTGTTAAGGAATCTGTAGGAAAAGTGATAAGAGGTGAACACAGGAAAGGAAATGTCAACCACCAAAGCAAATTCATGGTAGGAATTCAGATTAAGGAAGAAAAAGATTGGACAGATATGACATTTGGAATAATTTAATGGTCTTACTGGGAGTGAAAGCTCATGTGGTAGAAGCTTTTATTCTTATTCATAGAGACACTTTATGACATTATTTTTAAGATTGGTTATGTTCTGGAAGGTTTTGGGGGGAATATGAAAAGAAAAAAGTACTGTAATCCATGGACTTATGTGGTTGAAGCATTTCACAGAGAAATAAAAAGAAAACATGTTCAGTTTTGAACTAAAGTTAAAAAAGACTTTAAAGAGACATTTAAGCAACCTTTGTAAAGAAATTATGGACATTAGGAAAGTGTAGGTGGATTGGACACACTAAATTGGCCCAAGGTGTGTGTGTGTTCGTGTGTGTGTGCCTTCTGTGGAAGGTTGTGCGCCGGGCTTGCAACTCAACACCATAGAACCCCCACTGCCAATCATGAGCAGACAAGTGATCCGCTGTGGCGACCTCTAACCGGGAAAAAGCAGAAAGAAGAAGAAGCAGCAAAGTGGATGATAACAGATTATGGACTGGTGGATGGGACTGCCATATTGTACTGAAAATGGAGAAAGAAAATTTATTTCCCTGGTATGATACATGCAGAAGGTAACAGGGGTAGTGTAAAATATTGTTTTTTTTTCTGTGTAAAAGTTGATAATTTGACAAGTAATTCTGATAAGAGAATGTTATATTTGGGATGCAGGTCATGATGCAAAAAGTGTGAAATGAAATGTTATAAATGTAACAAAATTGGGAATTCATGGATGGATTGCAGTTTACAGAAAAAGATAAAGAAAAAGAAAACAAAACTTAGGGCTGTTTACAGAGACAAGAAGCAGTCCCAGTAAAACAAAGAGGAATAGGGAAGGAAGATCAGGGTACAAATAAAGATAACGTTAAAGAGAAAAATGAAACAGAAGATATTAAGTGATGAGGAAGATATAAACTGGAAACCCTGAAAAGTGAACAGAATTCAATTGGCAAAAGAGTAACATATAGGAAAAGAAAGTTTAAAGGGCTAAGTGTAAAAAAGAAAAAGAAAGGAAATGGATAACACAAATGAGTTAAATTCTCCAGATCTACATCATTTCTGGTAAGCTACAACATAGGCATAATGGCCATTTTAGAGTTATTTCAGTAAATATACAATGTATTTGTTTGTTAACCGGGTAGTGTCCAACTGGGCCAGGGGCCCATTTTCAGCAGAGACGCTGGGAGAAAAGCTCTACATTACACAATACATTATAATACAGAACAATACAATATGTACTGCAGTAATTTATATACAAGCAACTTGTGGTTTATATTCAGAGCAAAAACAAGTTCAAGTAAAAATTCAACAACAATGATAGATATGCAATTAAGTAGAGAAATAATGAATTATTATTAGAGTTAAATATCATATATAGGTAACAGTTATGTGCATTGTATGTTTGAAGCATGTAACTGTGGCTAAGGATGTATATTAATCTGCTGATCCCAAAATGGAGCAGTGTTGGCAGAGTTCAGAAAAGAGGATGAAATAGGAAATCTTGGTAAGGTGTGGAGTAAGACTGGGGTTGTGTGAAACAGGTGACCCCTATAGAGTATAGGTAGAGAGTATGAGAGAGAAATTAGCCTGTAGAGTGGCAAGAGCAGTGATTAGCAAGGCATTCCTTTAGGAGGAGCTTGAATTGATGGAGGTTAGGGGTTTTAGTTATGGTATTGGGAAGAGTGTTCCAGAGTCTGGAAATTTTGTGCGAATAGAGTGAGTCACCATGAAAGATGTGGGAGTTGAAAACCTTTAGCAAATGTTTGTTAGAAGATCTGAGAGATCTGAGATTGCTATTGGGGTGGACGAAGTTGGAGATAGCACGGCAGTTACTAGGTCGATTGATCATTTTGTGGGCTAAGGTTAGTTGATGTAGTGATAAAAGGTTGGGAAGTTCTAGCCAGTTTAAATGAGAGAGAGATGAGCAGTGGTGGGATCTGTGTGGTTGGTTAGTAGCATATTTTGCAATCTTATTGCGGCATTATTCTAGGTTGCTGAGGTCTGACTTTTGAAGGTTTGTGAATATTAGGGAGCCATACAGGAGGGAGGACAGCAAGTGAGCGGGCTGTGGAGAGTGGCATTTGGGGTTAGGAATGGTTTGACTCTGTATAGGGTGCCTAGTTTAATGTGGACTTTCTTGATTGTAAGTGCAATATGTTTATCAAATTTTAGGGCATTGTCTATAGTACTACTTAACATTTTAGTGTGGTTAGTTGGAACTATTTTGGTGCAATTTGCAGAAGTGATTGAGAGTGAGAGGTGGAAAGATCTGAGTTTTTTATTACTGAAAACTAAAATCTGTTTTGTTGGGGTTCAGAATGAGTTGTTGTTGGGAGAGAGATTTTTCAGTGCCCTGAAAAGCTGATTGCATTTTTAGTTGGACTTCCTGGATTGAGGTGCCTGCACAGGTAAGTGTAGTGTCATCTGCGTACTGAACTATGGATGCTTGTTGAGTATTGAAAATATAAGTAGAAGAACAGGCACCCTAAATTGGTGTAGGAAGTATGACACTGACGCAATAATATAGGAAGATGTAAGATTTCTGACACAAAAACAGAGATTAAAAAAGAGAAAATTTGAGGAGGAGATACAATATGGAACCTAGGAAAATAACTATGTTCCAGCATAGTTGTACTTTGTAGAAAGTCAGTGAAAATATTGAATATAAAATTGCTAATGACAGAAGATTAACTGTTGCAGATCTCTCATGGCATAACCAGGTATATATAATTATAGCACTGTATGCTCATGCTACAAGTAAATAAAGGGAAAATTTACTTAATAAAACTCTGGATTATGTAGTAATTAATATGAATATAGTATTAACAGGATATTTTAATTATGATTTGAGAGGAAAAAGGAAGATAAGAAATTATGTTAACATTTTTGAAGTTATACAATGTGGCAATTTAAAGATTTGGAATAATAATTTTTGGACATATAGTCGAGGCATATATGATAACGAAGGGAGAGACACTTGTAATATACTTTTCAGATCACTCAGCCATGTGGATAGAGATACAAGAAAATAAGGGGTATTTTAGAAAAAAGGCATAAAAAGAATAAATGAGAAATGGAAAGCAAATAAGTATGCAATTATGTAAAGATCACAGTTCCACTGGAGTGTGTTATAAAAATTGGTCCAAATGGTGGCTAACTTTAAAGAAAAATATACATTCTTTTTTAGAATGGCAGTCAGATGCAAGAAAAGCAGGAAAGAAACAAATTATAAAACAATATTTATAGATACTTTAAAGGATTTGGAAATCAAGAGAAAATTAAATAATTATTAAAGGAAAAAGAGAAGAGGCATCAGTTTATGTAAGTAATAATGTTAAAGAGAATAGCAGTACAATGAGAGAAATGAAAGATGATAGAAAAGAGGTAAGATCATCTCAGGAACAAATTATGAATATTGTAATAAGTTATGTAAAGATAATGTTTCAAGATAGAAAAAAGTACACAAAAGAATGATGTGTTGAAAAATTAACATAACAAAAGAATGAATTGGAAAATAATATTTCAAGTAATCTCCGAGGTATCCCCGAAGTCTCAAAACAACCCATTAAAGTGTAGTGGGTCCAAAAACAAAACAATGTAAGAAACTTCTCTGTGTAGAAGATTTTCAGTCCATATATTTCTAGTTAATCACTGTATATTAATCAGATCAGACAACAGTAGTAGAAGTAGCGAATGTAAACTCGTCTTAAGTCAAAACAAAACAAAAAGTAATAATAGAAAATATATAATTGTACAGCATTACTAAGTATTCAAAAGTAATCCAAGCAAGGCAGGCAGTCTGTTTCCAGTCGAAAATCCTTTATTAATTACACAGACAAGCGATCTAAGTAAAACAAAAATAGAGTAATGATTTCCTCACAAGCTTTCTATATATATATATATATATATATATATATATATATATATATATATATATATATATATACTTTTTATCAGGCATGGGAGTGGTTTAAGCTTGTGAGGAAATGATTACTCTATTTTTGTTTTACTTGGATCGCTTGTCTGTGTACTTGATAAAGGATTTTCGACTGGAAACAGACTGCCTGCCTTGCTTGGATTACTTTCGAATACTTAGTAATGCTGTACAATTATATATTTTCTATTATTACATTTTGTTTTGTTTTGACTTAAGACGAGTTTACATTTGCTACTTCTACTACTATTGTCTGATCTGATTAATATACAGTGATTAACTAGAAATATATGGACTGAAAATCTTCCACACAGAGAAGTTTCTTACACTGTTTTGGAAAATAATATTTCCTTATATGAATTAGATAATGTACTTGGACAAGTTAATTTACAGTTAGTTTCAGGAACAAATGGAACAGGATACCACTTTTATAAGCATTTTACAGATTGGCAGAAGAAAAACTTCTTAAAAGTTATGAATGAGTGGTTAACTGAAGGTGAGCATAAAGATTTATGCAGTGGCATAGTTAAATTTATATGGAAAAGGGAAGATAAAAATAAATTTGAAAATTGGAGACCTACAGTATTGAACAATGCAGGTTATAAGCTTTTTATGAAAATAATTCAGAAGAGAATGGGAAGTAAAATGAAACGTATTACGGAAGTAAGGAAAATTGGGGACGATAGTATAAACATTACTGATGAAACCAAGATTATGACAGCAGATTTAAGTAAGATACTTTGGTATAGTACAACTTGGCCTTTTGTGGACAATTATGAAAAATATAACATTAGTGAAAAAATTAAGAATGTGTGTTGTTCTAAACAAAACAAAAATAAAGTAAGAACTTTAGTGAATGGATGTTTGAGCAAATAAATAAATATAAAGAATGGTATACACCAGGGATGTCCCATGAGTAGCATATTATTTGCATTAGAGATGTAAATTTGCATATCAAAGGTGCTACATATATTACTATATTGATTATAAGAAACAAAGTCTCGGTGAAAGAAGTTATCTGCTATAGACATCACTATTTAAACATAATAGGCATGACTTTAAATAAAGAAAAAGTTGAAGGACCAGGTGATATAGTAAAGATAGGGGAACTATCTCTTTTGGTAAAACAAATGTCTGTGCTAGGAATAAGACTTGGAATAAAAATCTAAGTGAGAAACAATGGAATAGGATAAGAGATTAAATAAAGCAGCTTTGTTGTTTTGGGAAAACATATAAGCTATTGTTTAATAAAAAGGTTTATTTGGTTAATTCATAGATTCATAGGTTCATACTAGGCTATCTGCCCTAGGGCATTTATAAGCCTAGCCAGAGTGTGTTTGTCTTTCACCACCCATTTTAAATGAATTTTGCTATGCCCTTTTTCGAGGTTAGTATACTGTGCCTCTGTCTAACAGTGACACAGAAGTGATACCCGGGGTAAAAAGATTGCATATTTAGCTGTGTTGATATGCTGCCAATAATCTACGAAAAAATGCTACAAGTATTTTTTTTTTCTTTTATATGGGGTTCAGGATTGAATTCAGCAAAGAGTGGAGTCATATATACATATATATATATATATATATATATATATATATATATATATATATATATGTGTGTGTGTGTGTGTGTATGCAAAAGGAAGATGGAGGTTTAGGACTAATGAACCCAATTGTTTATGCTGCTTCTTTGAAGTTGTATAATGTTTTGTTTTGGATAAATGATAAAAATGACAAATTAGTAGCAAATTTACTAAAGTGCAAGTGGGACTGGGATATATTAAAAATTTCAAAAGAGGGAAAGAATATTTGAATGAAGAAATGAGATACTATCAATAAAAAATTCTTTCATGGAATATAAAAATGAATGAAACTGAAATGAGATGAATGTGTGATATAAAAATATGATACAATATTATTATGGTAATCCTTGGGCTGAGCTTTTGAATGAAAATATTAAAGCTATAAAAATAGGAAAACACGGTGTGATAAGTAAGTAGAATGTCAAGATTTGTTTATGGAGATTAGTGACTAATAAGTTACCAGTAAATTGAAATATACCATACAAAAAAATCTGTGAAAGAATGTGTATATGTTATGGTAAAGAAGAAACTAAAGAATGTGCTTTCTTAAAATGTATAAGGGTTACAAAATTGTGAAAAAAGTAATGTGAAGAAAATGTATTTGAAAACAATGTAGGTAAATGAAATAACTATGGATATTATATGTATAAAAATAAGGCATATGTTAATAAAATAGATAAAAATACTGTTTTATGTTGTGTGGGCCATTTGGAATGAAATGATAAATGAAACAATGTTTGATGAGAAATGGAGACTAGCAATAATTTTATGAAAAATTAGATGGTGGTTGTGGAAAAAGGAGTGGGGGGGTTCAAATAAGGATAATGACAACAGAAGTTTAACATAATAGCAATGAAAAGGAAGATATTTATGACCGAATGATAATAACAGAAAGGAATGGAAACTTGTACACTGCATAAACTGTGTGTAAAGAGTATTGTAAATACTGTTTAAATAAAGAACCCCTACTCTTTTCAATAGTTGTGCGTGTGTGGAGGGTATCTTTTACACCACCAACTCAGACAGATGGAGCCTTGGTTTAGCATTGCATCTGAAGGACAACACATTCAGGAGTGCTGCACTACACTGCCAGTTATCAATCTGCCTGGTATGGGAATAGAACTCTCAGTCTTCTGCACCAAAGGTGAGTGTGCTACCTGTTGTACCTCCAACCAACACAATAACTTGTTAAAAGATAAAAATAAAAGAAGCCGCACTGAGCTCACCTTTTCAGTAAAATATAATATATAAAAGAACATGTTTAAGACTGTAAGATATATGACATTAAAACTGAAACTAAATTATGTGACTTGACTGTGCAAATCTGTCATGCAAAGGGGGGGTTGACATTATTGTTAAAGTCTTTATAGACACAAGGCATGGAGCTAGATTCTGAACTTCAGTTTTTGGCTAGGCTTAAAATGGTCATTCATGACAATTAGCCTATTCTAAAAGTGAATATTGAACATATGACAAGTCATGTTTCATGGTGACCAGTAGGCAATCTGGTATTTATTGGGGGTTGGGCAGTTGATATAATGATTAAGGTGTTAACCTTATACACACAAGGTACAGGGTTTAATTCTCACCTTTAAGGGAAATTGGTTAGGCTTAAAATGACCCACAAGGGCAGCTAGCCTAGTACTTACTGATAAATCTCTAAAGTTAATGCTCCTTGGACATTGTTGTACATGATAATGATACCTTATTTGGATAGAAGCATACTGGGACTCTTTCCTCCATCCTTGAGATTATAACTGTGGAAACAGGACGTGCATCTTCTACAGTCTAAAAAGGACTAAGTCAGTACCAGCACGATGGAATGATATACATAATGAGATTAGAAATAAGGACACACTCTTGTCCTTCAAGACAGCTGTAAGAGATCATCTGTTTTTAGAAAACAAATGTAGCTGCTACAAAGATGCTGGTTAGCCTATAAGTGCAGGAAACAGCAACAATAGCCTTCTCTAGAATGCTGTCTGATGGATGAGGATGTACAAACTGGACTATAGACAGAGAGCTCCACAGTGCTACCTATGGGATGAATTTCATTCTCCCTGTGTGCACAACTGCACACATGAATTCTACTTTGCTAAGTACCATGATGTGATGATATATTTAAGTGTTTGTGTTTGTACATACTCTGGAAATGTAAATTTGTGTGTGTTGCCCACACACTCAAAATGGCCTACAAGTTATGCACCATCTTATAACACATTATTCTATTACTGGTTGCTATACTACTCCTTCCCTATGATATTGAATTAGGAATTACTTAATATTGTAAATTAATTTCAGTATTATAGGTTCATAGGTATATATTAGGCTAACAACCACTAGGGCCCCTATAAGGCTAGCTGTGCAACCCAAATGTGCCTCACAAATTTGATTTATTTAGAGGGTAATTTACTGCCTAACTCAGCTCATCATCAGAGACGTAGGCTTCAGACCAGGGTCACATTTCTGATTACACAAAAATTTGGTCCAAGTTGCATTTATATATTTGTTTGACATTTGTTAACCGGCTTAGTCCAACTGAGCCAGAAGCCCATTTTCAGTGGAGACCCGAGGAGAAAAGCTTCAGAACAACACAATACAAATAATTCTAAACATACATTTAAGATTACAATAGGATAAAAAGAGGTGATCACATAGGGCAGAACAGAATTAGTTAACAAACAACATAACATCAATAGTTGGGAACAAAAGTTATGTACAAATGATGTCACAATGAAAAATAGATACATAAATTATATACAGATGGTGTTGCATGTTTTGTAACATTGTAACTATAGGTATTTACATAGGCTGTACTGTAGCCACAGATGAACTACAGATGTTCTACAGTTTGTAATGACTTCAATTATAGTGAGGTAGAGTCATGTGACATTAGACCTGTACAAAAAGAAAAAGTAGGAATTGCATTATGTAGGGTCATGGCAGGGGCATTTAAATAGTGTTAGGGAGGAACTTTGCTTCACATGAATGGGGAACCTGTTCCACAGAATGTGAATGCTCTGAGAAAAATATCTCTCTCTCCAACATGTTCTATCTATGTCACAAGCAAAATTTAGCTATTTTAATCTAGTAGTTCTGATGTTGTTTATATCCGCGGTGGTACAGCAGTACCGTTGTTGCCTCACAGCAAGAGGTTCTCCTGTTTGATTCTCGGCTGGAGTGCCTTTAATGCGGAGTCTGCATGTCCTCCCCGTGGTCGAGTGGCCTCCGAAAGACATGCGTGAATGGGCGTGCCTTTGCTGAAGGTTAGGCGTCGGGCTGGCAACTCGGCACCATCAAAAATGGACTGCCAATCATTAGCGGACCGGAGTTCCGTTGTGGTGACCCCTAACCGGGAAAAGCCAAAAAGACAAAAGAGTTCTGATGTTGTTTGTTTTGCAAATGTGCAAAGGTTCATTAAAAGAGGGTCCTTTGATGCCTTGTATGACAGGCAAAGATCACCTGTCAGAAGTCTGAATGATGCCAAGTAGAGAGACTGGGCTTTGAGGTGATTAGTACAAGGCACTGTATTTACTACCTGTATTATTTTTGTAAGGAATCTTTGCAGACATTCCAGTTGCTGTATTTGTCTGGTCAAGTACATACGAAGGGGGCATTATACACTATGATGGATCCAATAAGGTCTGAGTACAGTGGCATGATGACTTCTCTGGACCTAGATACCATGCAGTACCTTGGACACATATTATCATCTTTGAGTTTGCAGATCTCTGACTAGTGAATTAACTTTTAGAGGTGTTTTTACTGATGACATACTTACCTGGGGTATATGACTTCCAAAAAGGTGCTATAATGCATTTATTTTACTGAGTTTTAAGCCATAGCTTTGGCCCCAAGTTTTTGTCTCTGTTAGACCTTCCTGAAGGGTGTTTTCATCTTGGGGGACTCAATGACCACTCCCAGTTTGCAAACTCCTGTGAACTTGGTTAGCCATAGGTCCCTAGGTAGGTACTAGGCTATCAGCCCTAGGACCTCTACAAGCCTAGCCATAATGATTCCCTGGCAATTGCTTCCCACAAATATTTACTTTCCTAGACCCCTGTCTAGCAGGGATACTGATGGGAATCCCAGGGTGAATTTCCTATCTCCCATCCAATTGTCAAGGTTCCACTTGGAGAGGGCCATTGAGGCACTCTGCCTGACATGTATGGGCAGCCTATTCTAGAGTCTGGGGAGTCTCTGGGTCAGGAACCTATCCCTCCAACATGTTTTGTTCATTGTGATGACAAGGTTTAGATCCCTGGAGCGTGTGGCTCTGAGGGATTGGGATTTCTTTAAGTAAAGCATGTCCAATAACTCTGGGTTTGACATGGCCTTGTATGTTAGGCAGAGATCGCCTCTGATTAGCTGATATGCAACAGAGTATAGCTGGAGTTTCTTTAGATGATCAGCATAAGGCATCTGCTTTAGGCCTGTGATTCTTTTTGTGAGGTAATTCTGTGGCCTTTCTAGTTGTTGTAGATGTCTTGTGAGGTACATACCAAATGGGGGATTGTATTCTATAATGTGTCTAATGAGGGACAGTGACCTCCTTTTTTCTGAATGAAAAGCCCTTAGTGATGAGGTGTGCCACATAGAAGGATTTTCTAACTGTTGTGACTATGTGGTTATCAAAGGTGAGACCACTCTCCATCTGTGTCCCTAGGCCTCATCACACTTTTGGTGTTTAGTGTACTGTCACCTATCTGGTAGTTCACAGGTACGTGGTTTTTCCCAAAGGAGACAACTATACATTTTTTTGAATTTAGCTTGAACCCATGGCTCTGGCACCAGGCATCTGTTTCAGTAAGGCCCTTTTGTAGTATATCCACATCATTTGGGGATTCAATAATGGCTCCCAGCTTGCAGTCATCTGTGAACTTTGTAAGCCATAGTCCCTTAGCGTTGGCCTGTATTTCAGAAAAGTATATGCCAAACAAGAGTATTCCCAGGACAGAACCCTGTGGTTCACCACTTGTCTGGAGCTGGATTTGGAGTCGGCTACTTTTACAGTGTGAGTTCTGTCAGTAAGCCAGTTTGCAACCCATCAAGTGATGTAATTAATGATTAATGCCCAGCTTAGTAAGTTTATCTATGATTCCAGAGTGGGGGATAGTGTCAAAAGCCTTGGCGAGGTCCAAGTAGGCTGTGTGAACCACCTTACCCTCATCCACGGCTCTGGAGACTGATTCGAAGAAGTCGATCAGGTTCAAGAGGCAAGATCGACCCTTCACGAACCCAAACTGGGTAGGGTCCAGTGTTTGAAGGTTGCCAATATCTTTGTTTATAAGTTCCATGATAATACATTCCATGGCCTTGCAGATCAGGCTCATCAGACTGATGGGACAGTAGTTCCCGCTATCCAAAATGGATCCCCCCTTGTGGGGAGTGGGATGACTATAGCTGTGCGCCACTCTGTGGGCACGAAGTCTGAGGTGACATAGGTGAGGTGCCAGTTCATTTTGTAGTTCATGCAGTACACAGCCTGGCATGTCATCTGGTCCCATGGATGCTGTATTCTTGACTTTGAGAGTGTGTTTTTTACCTGAGTGGCCATGATTACCAGAATGTGGCATTCTTTCGGTATTGAGATGGGCCTTTTAGAGGGGGGTGAAGTTGGCACTGAATCTATCTGCCAGGTTATTGGCAATATTCTTGGAATCAGTATATCTAGTGCCATTCTGCATTTGCTCAGAGCAGATCTGAGTATTGCCATTTAGATTCTTGACATAGCTATAGAATGCCTTGTGGCTGTCTTTGGAATCTTTGGCAATTTTGTTTTCGTAACTAGCTTTGTAAGATTTTATGAGGGATCTCAGTTTTCTACTGAGGCTGGTGAGGGAATTTTTTTGAATCCTGGGTTTTTCCTCTTTTGTGCAACAGATTCTTCCTTCTGTTGTACAGCTTGTTTATGGCAGAGGACCACCAGATTGGCTTCCCTTTTTTAGAGGACAGCATCTTGGTTCTATTTGGGATGGCTCAGTCCATGCACAAGTGAATATGCTCATACAGCACTTTAGTGTAGGATTCAACAGTTGAAATTCCAGTTCCCATCTGCATGGGTGTCATGAAGTTTGTTACTTCTGACTTGAGAAGCATGAAGTTGGCTTTGGAGAAGTTTTTTTACAGAGGTTTCCTTAAAGGGGTGGGATGTGGATGTCAAGGGTGATTAGCTTATGGTCTGATCTGACCAATGAGAGGGTGACCACTGGTGTGGAGCATCGATCTCCCATGTTGGTAATGACCAGGTCTAGAATATTGGTACCCCTGGTGGGACTATGAATTAGTTGCTCTAGGGCATTGGAATTTATGAATTCCAAGAACCGTTGAGCAAAGGAGTTGGTACAGGAGTAATTTTCCCAGTTAATGGCTGGGTAGTTTAAATTGCCCAGTATTAGGGTGTTTGGTTGTATCTTAACATTTTCCAGTATGTTTAGAAAGGTGTAATGAGAATCTTGGGGGAACTGTAGCAAGCTACAATTTGTATTGCAGTCTTGCTACTGTTAGTTGCACCTGGAGAATTTCAGATGCATTGTGTTGGGCAACCAGCCTGGAATTGTGAATATCCTTGGTAAATATGGACACTCCTCCACCTTTAGTGTTTCAGTTCTGGTTTGGTAGCTGAAAAGTGTGGTATAAGTTGTAGCCTGGTATTGCAGGGGTGCTCTCTGGAGCTTTGAACCAGGTCTCAGTTACTGCACAGATATCAATGTTCTCCATTTTTAGGAGAGCCTCGAGAGAGTGCATCTTGAGGTTTAGACTACTAGCATTGAGTAGCATTACCTTCATATTTTGCTTGCTTGTACCTGTTATGGTGGTAGTTTTGCCCTTTGAACCTTGCCTAAAAAGGCACTATAGGGGTGGCAAGAGCCTTAGCCTGTAACCTGAATCCCAGGGATGACAGGTGCAAACCATCTCTTGCAAAGCATCGTGGTTTGTTGATCATGTTGTCCCAGGCAGGCAGATACTGGATCCCCTCTAAATGACACCAGAAGTTTAGCCAATTATTGAAGTCAATCATTTTGTCCTTATACTGTGGAATCATTCTGGGTGATGGCATGATGCTACTCAGGGCTAGGGTCATACCTGCCTGGGCTACATGAACTGAGAGCTCTTCCATGTCTCTTTTCATGTAGTCCAGGGAGGTACATCTCAAGTCATTCACTCCAACATGGACAATGACAGAGTCATATTTGTACCCGTTGTGGAGTGACTTGTGTGCATGCATTATGTGGTGGATCCTGGCACCCGACAGGCAACTAACTGTAATTTTCTCCTTGTTCAGCCTGATGAGTGGGACATCAGTGTGCCTGACTATAGAGTCACCTATGACTAAAGTGTTGGGTATGTTGTCTTGCCTTAGGGGCTGCTGTGGGGTGGCACACTGGTGTTGTGAGCTATGTGATGCTTTGGTTGTGTTTGGGGGTGGTGTTTGCATTTCAGCATCGGAGGTCCTTGTTGCTTGGGCAGGTTAA
Source organism: Protopterus annectens (assembly GCF_019279795.1). Classification (NCBI taxonomy): domain Eukaryota; kingdom Metazoa; phylum Chordata; order Ceratodontiformes; family Protopteridae; genus Protopterus; species Protopterus annectens. Next base: position 37,701,768 of record NC_056746.1, on the reverse strand, counting down.
TGTTAAGAGCCTCCGCATATGTGGGTTTTGTGTTGCTATGCATGGGTTTTGGTGGTGTGGGTTTTGAAAAACTATGTGTTGTTTGAGGCGTTGTGTGGGTGTTAACCTTCTCCTCTTGACTGTCTAGTTTGGCTATGTAATCTGCATCTCTCACAGGTTGTAGTATTTGGTGGTAAGGGAGAGGGTTGTCTGTGTACATGAGGCAATTTCTGCATTGCCCCAGTATGCCCAGATTCACCAGGTGGACAGGTGAAATCACCGGAAGCTGACCCTTGGACATGCCTGGTTATGTGCTTTCTTTGTGTAGTATAAGAGCTGTTTTCCCTTACTTTTTGGCAAGGCACTTGCAATTGTAGGCTGTCTAGTGCCTACGACTATTTTCTCCTTATTACCAAGGAGAGGTGAGTGCTTGTAATAAATTAAGGCTTCCTAGTGTTTTTTAGTGAGTTTTAGAGCAAATGCTAGTCACAGGTATACAGATTTTAGTGCTACTGCTGATAAACTAGCTAGTTCTAAGGGAAATTTTGGAGAGCAGACTTTCTGGCACTGGGAATAGTGTAACCTTAGCCCTGCTGTGCGCAAATGCATGTATTTATGCCAGAAAGTTGAAAGGGATAGAAATCAGCCCAAAATGGCCAATAAAATTGCAGTTTCAGAGCTGGAAACCACTCCTCTACCGTTAGATAGGCAGTACAATGCTCACCACTCTCACTGGTAAACAGTAGGACCTCCCTCTATCACAGCAAGGTCTGGATAGCTCTGAACACTGAAAGTAAAATCCTGAAACCAACAAAGCCTAGAAACTGGACTATTCTAGTTAGAAAAGGTGGGAAATTAGCAAACAATATAGATTTTTTTTGGGTTAAATCAGGCTAAACAATGTAGCTATACAGTAAATAAGCATAGAAAGGCTAATGCACTTCAGTGTATAGCCTAGAACAGTAAACTCAATTAAAACTTTGCAAAATTAGAAATTTGAAAATTTAAACTTTTTAAATAAAGCAAGGCAAGTGCACAACTGGAAAATGACTTATAGTTAGAAATACAGTGAAATTCAAGAAGTAGATACCAAAGAGGAGTGGGCCTAGCAGAGAGCCTGGGGGACTCCACTGGTGACCAGCCTCTTTGTGTAGGTGTCCTCACTAATTTTAACCTCATGGGTTCTATCAGTGAGCCACTTAGCTATCAGGCATGTTATAAAGGGGTTTATATTTAGTTCTGTGAGTTTGTTGGCAATGCCCGAGTAGGTTATTTTATCAAATGCATTAGCCAGATCTAGGTAAGTAGTATGCACCATTTTCCCCTCATCGTCTGCCTTAGTGAACTATTCAAAGAAGTCCACCAGATTTAGTAAGCATGACCTTCCTTTGACAAAGCCAAACTGGGATGGATGCAGTGCCTGGAGGTCTCCTCTGTTATAATTCTTTCCATTACTTAGCAAATGAAACTAGTCAGACTAATGGGTCTGTAATTTCCAGGATGACTGTCACAGTCTTCCTTTCACGTGGCACAGAACCTGTTTTAAGACTATAGTATAACGAATGCAGGGGTCCTGATAAGTCATATTTTAGATGCTCAGGAGGCATCCTGGGATGTTATCAGGGACTCAACTGAGGCTGTGTTCATGACTTTAGTAAATGCAGCCAGTAGGTGCTCCCTAGTTATATTTGGGTATTTTTTTGGAGGATCATTGGGGGTGAGAGAGTGGGACAGTTGGAACTGAATTTGTCCACTAACAGGTTCACTCCATCACCAGGCTCAGTAAATATTGCAGTATTAACCTATTAGCCACCAGTTCAAGCACGTTACTGTGTACTGCCTTTGAGGTATCTGACATAGCTGAAGAAGGCCTTATGGTTATCTTTCTCCTGGGAGGATGTCTTAACCACAAAGTTGGCTTTGCTTAACATAATCAGTCCTCTTATTTACCTATTTAGTTTGATGAGAGAGTTTTATCATTGTGGGAATTATTCTTCCTGATGTTTGCTACATTTTTTTTCCTTTTGTTGTATAGCTGTTTAATTTGGGATGCCATCAGGGGGGTTTGTTTCTGGGGCTAGTCTTATGCTTCTTTTGGTAGGTACAGAGCCTCTATGCAGCCATTGACACAGTTGTAGAGTTTCTGAGAGTAATTTAGCATAGGCTACTCAGGGTTTGGAGGGGCATTGAATTTTTATCTATCGTGATCTTCACTTGGAGGAACTCTGGCACATCATCCTGTTTGACCAGATGTATGATTGTTATTGATGTATATTGAGACACCTCCACCTTTAGCCCTTGTCTATGCAGCTACTGGTCTAAAAGTGTTGAAGGCACTGAAACCTTGCACTGCTGGAATACTCTCTGCCACTTTAAAGCATGTCTGGGTAGTTAAACAGACATCTGTATTCTCAAGTGTGAGGAGGGCTTGGAGGACAGACATCTATATTCTCGAGTATGAGAAGGGCTTGGAGGGAGTGTAGTTTTTTATTTAGGCTCCTGGCATTGAGCAGTTGCACCTTGAGGTTCAGTTGAGTTGATTTTGCTATGAATGTAGGTTTGTTGGTTTGGCATTGCCTAAAAAAAGACACTATGGGGTAGAGAAAGTATTAACCTTTATTCAAAAGCCTAGAGGGGAAAGGTGCAAACCATCCTTGGCAAAGCAACATGATCTGTTAGCTATGGCCTCCCACGCTGACATATACTGGATCCCTTTTTTAATTTCTCCAAATCTTTTGGGTTTGTAATACTATGATGGGAATGGACCCCATTCCTAAGTCAAAATATGATTAAAATTCATGAAATTAGTATTGTTTCAATCTTTGATGCCAGCCAGAAGTGCTCTTCGCAGCACCTGCAATGTGCCCAGTAATGACTCCTTCTGCAATTCGTATGGAGTTACATGTATTGGTAATATATCCAAATATGATTGTAGATTCTTTTTTATAAGACTCGTTGCTCCTACTGCTGTTGGAACTACCTGGGTATCTTTAGTCCACATTGCTGTCATTTCTGCCTGCAATTCCTGATATTTTATGACTTTGTGTATGCAAGATGCTGTAGTCAATGGGTGAGGCGATTTCAATGATCAATGCTACTTTTGTCTTCTTTTCATGGACCACTATATCCAGTTTTCTAGCATCTATCTTTTGAACTGTTGGTAATGGATTATTCCATGTGATGTAGACTTAATTTTCTATAATGCTTTGTGGCTCATGTTTCCAGTGCTTTTCAGCCACTTCAATACCATAATGTCTGCACAATCCCCAGTGCAACAGTCTTACCACATTATTATGCCCTTCAGTATACAGTCCTTTTGCCATTGGTATGAAGCAACCAGTAATGAGGTGCACAACTGTTTCCAATTCTGTTTTACAAAACCTTCATCTGTCTGTTTATCCCGCATGTTCAATGGACTTTGTAAACCAACATGTACGTAGCCCACTATCGTGTGCTGCCAATATTAACCTTACATTTCTTGGTTTGAATTTGCCTCTCCTTAATCATTCCTGATCAAGATCAGAATGACAGACAGTTGTTGAAATCAATCATTTTTTGCTCATATTGCGGCATCATCCTTGGTGATGGTAATATGCTGCTCAATGCATTGTGACATCATCCTCAGTGATACATTGTATCATCCTTGGTGATGGTAATATGCTGCTCAATGCATTGTGACATCATCCTCAGTGATACATTGTATCATTCTTGGTGATGGTAATATGCTGCTCAATGCTAGGCTCATACCACCCTGAGACACTTAGTTTAAAAGCTTAGTAATGTCTCTCTTCATTAGTCCAGGGTGGCACATCTCAGATCATACACACCCACATGGACTATGATGGAATCAATGTTGTACCTGTGGCGGAATGACTTGAATGTGTGAGCAATTTGGAGGATCCCGGCTCTGGATAAGCAACTAACAGTTATCCTTTACTTGTTCAGCCTGGTTAGTGGGACATCAGTATACAATGGAGTCCCCTATGACAAGAGTGCTGGGAAGTGTGTTTGCTTGCCTTAGGGCTTAGTGTTTGGGGTTCCACTGAGGGTAGCAGTATGTGTGGTGCTAGGTGGTGGGTTTTTTTGAGTACCTTTGGGCTTGCTGAGGCATAGCTTTGACAATGAGTGGCCTAAGCAATATTTAAGACTGTTTTTAAGTGCCTCAGCATACACTAGCCTGTGTGTGTGTGTGTGTGTGTGTGTGTGTGTGTGTGTGTGTGTGTGTGTGTGTGTGTGTGTGTGTGTGTGTGTGTGTTAGCCTGTGTGTGTGTGTGTGTGTGTGTGTGTGTGTGTGTGTGTGTGTGTGTGTGTGTTGTATGTGTTGTTTTGACAATGTGATGTGTGCTTGTATGTGAGAGTTTAGTTTGCAGTATCATTGTGTAAGTACACCTCTTGGATACTGTGTTGGCTTCTTTCAGGATTAAGTGGTTGTCGATAAACATGAAAGAATTGCTACATTGTCTCAAGATGCCCATATCCACCAAGCTGGCTGCAGAAAAGGTAGGAAATTGCATATCCATATTATGTTGCATAATCAATTTATGCATTAATTGCTTAATTCTTTAGTTATTTTTCATGATAATTTCGACTGTAGTTATCCACATTCATATTGTGTATGTCACTACTCAGCTGCGCCTGTAACTCTTTATTGTGACTTGTCTGCACACTACATGGATATGTGGCATTTTTCTTATTTACCTGCAATTCTGTATGGTGTTGTGCTGTCTATATGGCCTGGGTCACAGCTAAAAAGGACCCTTGGACTAGTCTAACTATTCTGTTAACAAAGTAAAAATAAATGAAATAAATTCAAACTAAAACCAACCTTGTTTAGAGACTTATAGAGAGAGACTGTTCAAAGAAGTAACAGTAATAGATATAGATGCTACTGGATTTACTGCATTGTTTCCTGGACCACACTCTTGAGATAGAACTCAACCATGGATCTATTGCTTCTAAGAACTTCAAAAATTCTGCTTTGGATTTGGGATCCAGAGTCATCGATAGCAAACTATCTATTTTAGACAGACCAAGATAGTTTTTATTTTAGATACTAGCTAGAATTTTTTTGTGTTTTTTGTCTTTTAGAATGTTTTATTTTCAATTTCTTCTGCATTTTTTACTGTTAGCGTACTTATTTTGAAAATAAGTGATTTAACTTATTTATTTTCAGTAAAGAATTTTATTATTTAACTTTTCGTGTTTTATTAACTTAAAGGTTTATGCATTTTACTAATGTTCCAAACTGTGTGGTGTCTGTCCAAGGAAAGGTGACTCACAGAGCTAGTTACTACCATTTCAATATGTAAAAGCCTGCCTATTTAAAGGTCCAGCAGTAAAACATGCTTTTGTTTTATTAGTTTTGACTAACTGATGGACATGTACCATAAATTTGGAAAGGAGGGAGCTGGTGCTTGAAAGTCATCATTTAACACCCCTTCTAAAATATTTTTGTGTAAGTGTATACATGTACCTAGTTATGTCTGTACAAAATAAAATAATTGTTATCACGTTCCAGTTGCTGTTGGTAAGATTGCACTGGAACACAGTGAGTTCTTTTTGAGATGAGTAAAATCTTGGTGAGCCATTGGGTGATCTGTAGACATGCAGTGTGGTGTTTATTTTGGTATGGGGAGCTGTTGGCTACTACCCAAAGCAGCAGTACACATTTATCACATGCCCTTAAGGCCAGCTGTCCTTTGTATACTAACTGCTTCCAGTGGTGAGAGTCAATACTCATATTTGTATCTCAAATTTTGACAGTGACAAAGTGTGAATTAAAACCTCTAGCTCTTGTCTGTCACGGTAAAAAAAAAAAACAAAATATAAATTCACATGAAAGCTAAAGCAAAAATCACGATTATCCAAAAAGCTGTATTGCAGGCAATAACAACACATTTATTAAATAAAGATAGCTGCTTGTCCCCAGAGAAAGATTACAGTATTGTTTATTTATTTAACATTTTGTTGACTGGGAAAGTCCGACTAGGACAGAGCCTACTTTTAGCAGAGGCCCAGGGAGAAATGCTCCAGACAAATGTAGGAGGAAACTGGAGTACCCGGAGGAAACCCACATGACTGTAGGGAGAACATGCTAACTCCACACAGAAGGCACCCCAGCCAAGAATCTCTTGCTGTGAGGCAACAATGTTAACCACTGCACCACTGCATTGGCCAGTTAGAAGTACTTAGGAGTACATGTGCTATTTTACATATGCAGTCATTCACATGACTATGTACGAGAACACCTTTTTTTATGTCTTCTTTCCTCTCCAGGCAACCAACCATCAAGCTTCCTATAGTTAGGCTTGAGCTGATTCATTCCTCTGTATGGGGTAAGATCAATATGGAGATGAGAGCAGTCTGGAGGAGCTGGTGTCCAGCAGTTTTGAGGGTGGTTTGTGACAATCTGTAGTCACAGTCTACCTGCTTGCTACAAGGAGGGGGTCCCTCATATCTTTATCCAAGTTAATTTGGCTCTCCCAAAACTGAAGCCATACTGTGACCATTAAGTATTTCCAGGTACAAGGTTGATAGATTCATAGATTAGTACTGGGCTAACTGCCCTTGCGAGCCATTTTAAGCCTAGCCAATTATCCCCTGCGAGATTCAAACCCTGTACCTTGTGTTTGTAAGGCAAACACCTTAACCATTAGGCCACCCTCCCAGGACCTCCTCTCCCTGTCAACCATCTGCATCATACAGAATTCAAGCTGTGGAGCTGTTTCACTATGGCCCTAACTTTACCACCACCCCTCCCCTTTGGTTGACGTGAACACTTGTGTCCCTGCCTTGGTCTATTACACCCTCCCCTGACATATGCGTGCTTCTACACACATGCCCACAAAGGCTTTCATCAGCAGTATTGGAGTTCTATGTCCATGATTCCTGGTCCCATCCCTAGGTTGTTGTGTATGCTTCATCTTACATGAGAGCAGTTTGCTAACTGGAAACATCCACCGAAACCCCACAGGATGCACAAGCCAGCTGAAGCAGCTGAGCCCCACACTGCCCTCCCCAACTCTCCAGCACCTCAGCTGCTACTAAAATTTGGTCATCTGGAGATGAAGTCAGGGCTTCATCCATCTGCAATACTGAAAGCGATACTTCATATCTGTGAAACCTCAATGCACATCTCAGCATGTACACCGTGTTTCACATAACATGAACAGTTGTAATACAATATTCAGATACTTGATATCTATATATGCATAGCTAAGGTGTCCATTTCTCCAATAACTTCACCTCAGTGGAAGTTTTGCAAATACAATCACAACACCCTCTCCTAATCATATATGTGAGCGTACTCCATATAGTCAAACCTTCATGATGTTGTTTAACAGCGGGAGAAGTGATCTCATGTTGTTTAACAGCGGGAGAAGTGATCTCAGCTCATTCTGCCGGTGCCATGCCAGATTGTACACAGTGGAGATCAAGGAATTTGTCCTTTTCCCCACTGTAGAGGGATCTTGGAGTTGGTATATATAATTAGTGGGGTGGGGGTCACAGAGGTGCTTATCCTATTGAAAAAAACACAAGTGTTTTGTTGTTTTATTATTTTGCCTTTTGATTTTTCAGGATCAATTGTTAGTCATTCACTATTTGTGTACTTTGATGTTTCAAAGTGCACCTACAGATATCAGCAAATTAATTTGCTCTATTTGCTGAGAAATCAAGATTAATGCAATAAAACTGTAGAAATTAATTAAGCATCTACTTCGCACTATTTCCAGCTATACTGATATTTTTAACACTATGTCATGACTTATAATGCTGTAAGTAAAGAATAAAGCCTTAAAACAGACTTTGTTAGCTTGTAATAGGAGAAACATCCAGGCATCCACCCATTCTCTAAACCACTTGTTCTTGTGAGGGCCATAGTAGAAGCAGACAGAACTGGGTAGAGCAGACTAACCTACCTCCGTTTTAGTTTCCAGCTCATCTTGAGAGATTGCTGGATACAAGTTAAGGTATCTAATGTCTTAAATTATGAAGTTTCTTTAGTTTGTTTTATAAAGGTTACTAGTTTGGATATTTATCTGTTAGCCTAATTGTTGTACTTTGGGATCCCTTTTTTCCCTTACTGACTGTAATATCTTGTACCACATTGATTCATACTGTTTAGAAGTGAGTGCACAATACTGTCTTGGATTTTTTTTCTCATTACTGTAATTTTACTTTGTAAATTCCTGTGTGGCCTAGGTTATAGCTGAAAAAACAGCATTGGACCAGCCCACAAACCTGGTTAACAAGCATAAAAATGAAATTAAATAAAAATAGATTCATGTAAGCTGAGATATATGCTCCTTCAATACCTCTGGTTTACTCAGTTCTTCCATCCAATGAGTTGTATTTGTATAACTCACAAAATACCCCGAACCCTCAGCTAACTCCTCACAATCTGAGATTTTCTTAGGTTGCTAACATTCTCAACCCATTACTGAAGGGGAGCCCAGCTACCCTGAAAACAAATCTGAGTTATGCCACTTGTCCCCATGATCTCAGCCTTGTGCTTACCGAAAGCTCATGGTTATAGATGATGATGGAAATAGATGTGAGAGCTTCATCCTATCAGGTGGTTGCCACTTCATGACCATACTCTAGTAGAATGCCTTTAGTGCTGCTGTCAGTGCACCCATAACACTTTGGGTCTTCTCCATTCATTAATGAACAGGACCTCAAGATAATTACATGCTGTTATTTGGAATACATTCCCTCTCACCTGTGGAAAGAACACTCCCTGTTTCTGACACAGAACTACGACTTTAGAGTTGGTGGTATTGACTTTCAGTCCATCTCTTTCTAACTGAACAGGCAGGGAACCAATCTAGCTCATGCTAGACACTGCAGTCACTTGAAGCTAAGCCGGCAGCATCCTCTGCCAATAAAAAAGTTGTAACCTTCACCTCATTAACTGGATAGTCTCCAGAACTTGATTTCACCTTGATATAAATCACAGTAGGAGGAAAATCAGACAAGCCTTGGTTTGAATCCTAAGCTCACCTTTAATGCACCTTAGTTAACAGTGAGAATATACACACAGCTGTCAGTCCTTAAGTAATAATAATAATTAGCCATTTGTTAGCCAGCTGGGTCCAGTGGACACACAGTCCCTTTGAAAGGGTGACTCAGGAGCAGTACCTACTCAAGTGACTTGCTCAAGGTCACACAGTAGGCAAATGAGGATTGAGGGCATCAAACTCTACCCCAGGGATTACAGCTCCCAGTCTTAACGCTGTGTGCCAACTTTCAGACACTGAAAAGGACTGAATGACAAGCACTAACACCTGGGCCATCCTATGGTTTTATAGCACCATCAAGGAAACTCCAGGATAGATGGTTATGGGTTTTCTCTAGTTGCATTTGGACTGTACTTGAAAACTCTCATGCTCGATCAAATGTTTGCACAAGTATAAAGTGCTCATTCACTGGACAACTCACAGTTCTACACTCAAGACAGAATTCCCATTGTTCCTCCTGAGTCAGAAGCTTGAGTATAGGATGAAGATTAGCTTTCAGCACCCCAGCATAGACTTCTGCAGGAATGTTCAGGTGATCTCTCTATAACTAAAATATTGTGATGCCTATTAATTTTGAAAGTAGCGACCATGGCTCCATGATTGCAAATCAGAGGTACTGACCCAGGCTTCCAAAGTCCATTGAAAAGGCATGTGAATCACAAAACCTCAGAAATTCCAATTGCCTCCAGCATTTTTGCTTGCTGTGTTCTACTTCTTCAGCCTTACCATAACATATATGTTTACTCACTGAGTGACCTCAGCTAGTGAAATGACTCCAGTCCCACCATTTGCTTCCTGCATAGCATGCATCTTCAGAGTAGTGCATACCCACCAGTTTCCAGACTTCCTCAAAGTGTTTCTTATGCTACCTTTTCATAATGTTCCCGATCAAAATCAGAATTTCACCACCATTACTGAGAACAGCCTCAGCAATACCATACCAGCTGCCTTCTGAGGCTATTAACTGGCCTGCAGAACATCTTTGAGAATATCTAAAATTCATTTTCCATACTCTTGCAAAACTTCTACCGCACCAGGCGTTCACTTTTGTGACTGTTACAGTTGCTGTATTCCTGGCATATGGGCTTAGAAGAGTACAGCACCCTAGTATTGTATGAAAGGCTCTTTCTTTAACCTGGTGAGCTCTGTCACTGCCTGTGTCCAGCAACAATTTCTAGGGTTACTGCCATGGCAAGCACTGACCACCTTTCAGTCATAGTTCTTTGCTGCTGCCTTTCCTCCTGAGGTCTTAAAAAGGGTTCATTTACACTCCATGTCTATGACCTCCACAGGGATATGGGAGAGGAACTCAGTACGGGGTACACTGGAGTATTTGTCTTATTCTGAGGTATTGTTTATATATGCATCAGCTGAACAGGGGCAGTAGCCCACTGCTTTTTGGGTGCAAGGAAAATAAAGTCCACTGCAAAGATATATTGAATGCACAACAGCAAGTTCCAAAGTTCACTTTTTTGTTGGGATTTAACAAAAATGTTTAAAGTGATGAGACTTGGTTTAATTTCTCCAGATGCTTAAGTTTTTTGGCATACATCAACAGGAATGGACCCCATTCCTAAGTCAGGGCAAAATTAAAATTCATGAAATCATTTTTTTTTTGCTTCACACTTCGACATTTGATACAAGTGCTCTTCTCAGCACCCACAATGCACATAGAATTGTATATTTTTGCAGTTCCTAAGGGGTTAATTTTATTGGTAGCATATTTAGATGTGTTGGAAGATTCTTTTTTTATTAGCCAGGTGTTCCCACTACAGTTGGAACTACCTGTACCCTTATTCTATGTTGGTCTCGTGTCCGTTTGCAAGTCCAGACATTTTACAAATTTATGTCTCAGTTCGTAAGACACTGTAGTCATCGGGTGTAGCAATTTCATTAATCAAAGCTATAATTTGTCTTTTTCTGTTGCACTACAATATCTGGCCTGTTTGCTACTGCCTTCTTGGCTGTTGGTATGGGGTGATCCCATGTAATAATTAATTCATCATTTTCAACAATCTTTTGCAGTTCATGTTTCCAATATCTCTCAGCTGCCTCTTGTGTTGTAGTATTTACAGTCTCCAGTGTAACATTTAAACACTGTTATGTCTTTCAGTACACATACTTTCAGCCATGAGTGTACAACAATACTCGTGCAACAAGATGTGTAACTGTTTCTAGTTCTGCATTCCAGAACCTACATTTGTCTGTATCTCTGGCCTTTTCTACTGATTTTATGAACCATCTGTTATGTAATCCACTTTCTTGGGCTGCTAATATTAACCTTTCATCTTTTGGTTTAAATTCACTCCATCTAAGCCATTATCATGATGGCTGTTGGTCAACATGCGGCTGTTCCAACAGATCTCTATATTTCTTACTATAATTATGAGCTTTACATTTGTATTTTCTTTTTTCCTAATCCCTTTGTATTCTTTCTTTTGATTTTTTGCACTTTCTGTTGCCACCACTTTTTGAATTTCCATGCCAACATTTTTCCTAAAGGCTTCTGTTATCCTAAGCAAAGAGGTCATTTTGGAGGTTTACCATCATAAGGTCGAGCGCACATTGCTCAACTCTGCATAGGAGTGACTTTTCTCAGTGAATCCCGTAATGCTGTACAGTCAGAATGTCATAAAAACACCAAAATCGACATTTCCAACCACTCTACACCCAAAAACAAGTGCTAATATGGGTCAAAAAGGGGATGGGATTTTGCAATTCGCAACATTTACAATCACAGTTTTGTGATGTTGCCTCACTCCTTTCAGACATACCTGCTCGACCATCCACCATTTTGGATTTATTTTGGTCATCCTTTACAATTTTTAATATGTTTGGATCTGATGGCATCAATAAATACGTGTGCAATCCCACAAAAGGCAAATCCCTCCTTTAGACTGAGGGATATATAATTTTGGTAAACAATGGTTCTTATATATCATTTGATGGGCATAGAACAATTTTCTTTCTTTCCTATCAAGCTTATCCAGCACTTTTTGTGGCCAGTCAATCACACCAAAGCTCTAAGTTAAAACAGGAAGTGCAAGTTGATTTATAGCTTGAACTTTATTCCTAGATTTCAAAGCTGTTTTCAATATTAATGTTAGTCTTCTAAAATATTCCTTACCGAGCTTTGTTCTCATTTTTTTCATATTGTATCATTGCCTCTTCATCAGATATTTATACACTCCTTCTTGTTCCAAATCTTTCATATTACATTCCTTCCCATGTTTTATATTTTTTCAAGTATTCGATTTTCCTCTTCCAAATGTTGCTTTTGCACATTTGTCAAAACCAAATTACATTCCTATATCATCTGAAAAGACTTTAACAAATTGTAGTTGCTCCTTCAGGTGATTTATCTGATGAACTATAGAGTTTTAAGTCATTCACAAAAAGTATATGAGATAGCCCTTCCTTGTTGCTTTTCTTGGAGTCAGACTTAATGCGTGACCTAGTCTGCTGAGTAAACAGCTCAATGGATTAAGAGCAACACAAAACAGTAATGGTGAGAAAGAATCACCCTGAAATATTCCACTCTGGATTTTCACACCCTGAATAGCAATTTGTACTATTTTTGTAGTTCAGCTGCAAAGTGGTTTGCCATTTCTTCGTAGTAACTGCAATAAAATGCTGTACAGAGATTCCTGATCTTTTTTACAGGTCCCCGTTTTGGATCTGTTTAATAAAAGATGATCATTTTGTTCCATATGAATCTTGTTTATTCCCCTTTTGTTCACTGTCCATGACTGAATGTTTATGTGAATGACTATATACTCTATCTATATCAGTCCCCATTTGTAACTTATATGTTGTTGAGAAGCAAGTTATTGGTCTATAATTCTTATGGTGACCTGCAGGTTCTCTTATAAGCATCAGTATGTTTTTTTCCCCATTGTGTGCCAATCTGGTGTCATTTCAGGGTGTACATATAAATAGTTTTTCCTCAAGGCTAAATCAAAGTCCAAAGATGACAATGCCTTTAACCAAAAGTTAGGTAAATCAGCTGGACCTGGCATCTTTCAGTTGGGAACCTTTCTTAACTTTATCTCTGTCTCAGTAGGAGTTACTTCATTCCAGCCCGTCTCTTCTACGTTGGAGTCTCCTAACTGTTCTTTTACTTCTTTTATCCACTCAGCCTCCTTATGCTGAAATGGATCCTCATAGATCTCTCTCCAGAATGCATCAGTTTCCTCTTTCCTTGGTGGTATCTCAAGTATTTCTGTTTTCTTTCTTAACTCACTGCAAAATTTCTTTGAGTCATCCCTAAACTGTTTTGTATCCTTTCTTTATATTTCTTAGTGTATCTCCTAACATGTTCAGCCTGCATTGACATTTTTAATTTATTGTTAGAGATAGTATAACTCAAATCCTGATCTGTTTTTATGTTGTATTTTTGTTTTAACTCTCACTTTTCTAGTAATTTTTTACAATGATTTCCTTTTCTGTATTTTTACAGTAAGGATACTTATTTTCTTAACTGTTTCACAAATGTTTATAGTCTGTGCTTCGGTGGTAACACTCTGTTTGCCCCTTTATTTTCTTTTACTAACTTCTGCTTTCTTGGTAATTTCTCTGTTATTACTTTTGCTGGACATTGATGTATTCTGATAATTTCTGTTATATTGTGTGGATCTCCCTTTACAGTTCCAGTTTATTAATTTAGCTTATTAATTTTTTAACAATCTGTGTCTTATTGTCATTCATATTATTATATTATCCGTTTCTATCAAATCCAGCAGGCCTTCTTTTAAATTGTTTTCCTTCTGATTGAGAATTCCTTCTTTGTTTTTTTCCTGCTCTTTCTGCCTCCGCGTGGAAATGTCTTAGGAACATAGGAGATTATTAGGCTATCGACCTGGAGGTCATTTTAAGCCTAGCTGTTTCAATCCAATGAAGTACTAGTCAATACCGAAGATTGCACTTAGTGATGAATGCCCATGTCCAGGAGGGTTGTGGGCACTATCCCCAGTAAGAATTGACAGTGCCTCATCCACTCGTTAAGGTTCCTCTTGAACAGTGTCATACAGGTGGTGTGTTTCACATGAATTAGTAGCCTGTTCCAAAGATGTAGCAGTCACTGGGAGATAAATCTGTCCTCCAGCATGTCCTATTTAAGTCACAGGCCATATTTAAGTCTCTGGAATGGGTAGTCCTAGACCCATTTCATTTACTGATATCCAGTAAATTCATTAGGTTTGGGTCTTGGATTGCTCTGTAGGCCATGCATCAGTCTCCTCTAGGAAGTCTATATGATGTGGAGTACAGTGTCCTCTAGGAAGTCTATATGATGTGGAGTACAGTGTCCTCTAGGAAGTCTATACGATATGGAGTACAGTGTCCTCTAGGAAGTCTATACGATGTGGAGTACAGTGTCCTCTAGGAAGTCTATACGATATGGAGTACAGTGTCCTCTAGGAAGTCTATATGATGTGGAGTACAGTGTCCTCTAGGAAGTCTATACGATGTGGAGTACAGTCTCCTCTAGGAAGTCTATACGATGTGGAGTACAGTGTCCTCTAGGAAGTCTATACGATGTGGAGTACAGTGTCCTCTAGGAAGTCTATATGATATGGAGTACAGTCTCCTCTAGGAAGTCTATACGATGTGGAGTACAGTGTCCTCTAGGAAGTCTATACGATATGGAGTACAGACTCCTCTAGGAAGTCTATACGATGTGGAGTACAGTGTCCTCTAGGAAGTCTATACGATGTGGAGTACAGTGTCCTCTAGGAAGTCTATACGATATGGAGTACAGTCTCCTCTAGGAAGTCTATACGATGTGGAGTACAGTGTCCTCTAGGAAGTCTATACGATGTGGAGTACAGTCTCCTCTAGGAAGTCTATACGATGTGGAGTACAGTGTCCTCTAGGAAGTCTATACGATGTGGAGTACAGTGTCCTCTAGGAAGTCTATATGATATGGAGTACAGTCTCCTCTAGGAAGTCTATACGATGTGGAGTACAGTGTCCTCTAGGAAGTCTATACGATATGGAGTACAGACTCCTCTAGGAAGTCTATACGATGTGGAGTACAGTGTCCTCTAGGAAGTCTATACGATGTGGAGTACAGTGTCCTCTAGGAAGTCTATACGATATGGAGTACAGTCTCCTCTAGGAAGTCTATACGATGTGGAGTACAGTGTCCTCTAGGAAGTCTATACGATGTGGAGTACAGTCTCCTCTAGGAAGTCTATACGATGTGGAGTACAGTGGCAGGGACTTTAGTCAGTCCGTGTACGGCACATGCTGGTGGCCCCTGATTTTCTTTGTTACAAACCTCTGAGGTCTGTCTAATTACTGCAGCTGCTTAGTACGGTACATACTGAATGGGGTGTTATACTCAATTATGGGCCGGATAAGTGCCGAATATAGGGGGTCATAACTTCTTTTGCTCTCGAGGAGATACATTTACTAATCAAGTGAGCTACATAGAAAGCTTTCCTTACAACGGTAGACACGTGGTGGTCAAAGTTAAGGTCGTAGTCAACCTGTGATCCCAGGTCCCTTACCACTTCATGGGTACTTAGGGTACTTTTGTTGTTTTGCATCTATATCATAACATCAACAGCTTAGGTTGTCGAATGCTAAATCATCGACATCTAACCAAATGCTTAAAATAGCAAATGGTCACATCATTGAATTATTTCCTTGGGAAAGAATTTGGGTGGCCGTCTGTAAAAAATAAACACACCCAAACATAGTGGGGGACTTCACCGTCCCACACCCCCTGATGTGGGGGGGAACCCCACCCACCCGCTAACTAAATATACCAACTCCGAGATCACTCTACATTGGGGAAAGGGCAAATGCCTGATAATAGCCATGCGGATTCTTTCCCGAGGAAAGACTTCAGTGATGTGGCTGTTCGCTATTGTAAGCATTCGACGCTTAGGTGTCAATGATTAAGCATTCGACAATCTAAGCTGTCGACAATTCAGTAAGAATCCATTGTTTTGATAGTGTGAAGGGTCATTTTTTGTACCAAAAGGAATGATGATGCATTTCTTTGCATTCAAGTTTGAGACCATGACTAATATACCAGTCACTAGCCTGTGTGAGACCCTCCAGGAGTATACTGACATAATTTGGGGGTTCTATGATTGCACCTAGTTTGCAGTTGTCTGCAAACTTTGTCAGCCACAACCCTTAAGGTTTGTCCTGAACTTCTGAGCATTATATACCAAACAGTAGGTGTCCCAGCACTGACCCCTGTGGCACCCCGCTGGTAACAGGTTTGCTGATTGATGTGGAGTCACCCACTTTGATAGTGTGTGCGTGTGTCCAGTTTGTGAGCCAGTTGGTAACCCATCTTACAACAAAGGGGTTTACATTCAGTTTGCTAAGTTTATTGGTAATGCCTGAATGTGGGATTGTGTCAAAAGTGTTTGGCAAGTTGAGGTATGCTGTGTGCACAGATTTTTCCCTCATCAGTAGCCCTGGTCACACATTCAAAGAAATCCACCAGATTTAACAGGCAGGATCTGCCCTTCACAAGGCCGAATTGGGTAGGAGTCATGGTTTGGAGGTCACCTATGGCTTTATTTATGAGGTCCATAATAATACATTCCCTGGTCTTACAGATGAGGCTGGTGAGGCTTATGAGTCTGTAATTCCCTGGGTCTGTTGCTAGGCCACCTTTGTGGAGGGGAATAGCTGTAGCTGTTCTCCATTCTGCAGGAACAAAGCCTGTGGTTAGGCTATGATTGAAAAGGGTACTTCGTGGTTATGCTAGTTCATGTTTTAGCCTATTAAGAAGAAGACAGCCTGGGATGTCATCTGGTCCCATACAGGCTATGTTTTTTGCCTTGGACAGGGCTTTGAGGACCTGTTCTTCAGATATGTAAGGTGGGGTGGTTTGGGGGAGAGTTTGTTGTAAGTTAGGAAGGGATAAGGGAGTGAAATTTTCACCAAAACTATCAACTTGCAGGTTCTCTATCTCTGTGGGGTCAGTGTGTGTGATACTGTTGGCCACCAGTTCTGTACATGCTTGGGACCTACCCTTTAGGCTATGTATGTAGCTGTAAAAGGCCTTATGGTTATCCTTGGCAGTACTTGCTAGGTTTCTCTCAAAGGAACTCTTGGAGGATTTGATAAGGTGTCTTATTTTTCTGTTAAGGTTGAGGAAGGTGCTTTTCCATTGTTAGGTCCTTCTCTTTGTTTCTTGGACAGCAGCTTTCTGCATTTAGTATAGTGTTTGTTGATGCCGGAAATTCCACTATGGTAGCTTGGTTTTACTTGGGGCTTGGCTTTGTTTCTATCTGGTACAGCTGAGGTTATACACTTATGCAAGTGACTGTACAGGGCATTAGTGTAAACTTTGGTGTAGTTACCACTTTCAGCTTGGGGTGAGATTTGGAATGCATTTATACCTTCACCTAGGAGGGTACAGTTTGCCTTGCTGAAGTTTTTCAGTCTGATTTCACCATTTGGGAGTTCTGGTGTTAGTGTCAGTTTGAAGATGACTGATTTGTGTTCAGTTTCACTAATGAGGGTCCAACAGTTGCAGCAGTGCACCAGTTTGACATGTTGGTGAGAACCAGGTCTAGACTGCCTGCTCCTCTTGTCAGAGTATGGACAATCTTCTCCAGGGCATTTTTATTCATAAAGTCAAGGAAATTTTGTGCTAGTGACTTTGGGCTAGAATAGGTCTCCTACTTGATGATGGGATAATTGAAATCCCCCATAACCAGTGGGTTTGGTAAAATCTGGACAGCCTTACATTTGGTTAAGTAGGCTTTGTGGGTGTCATGAACCATGGAGGGAGACCTATAACTTGCTAGGACTAGAATGGGGGTCTTACCCACTGTAACCTAGACATGGAGTAACTCCATGGAGTTGTCCAGTCTAACTAGATGAGAGGTGAATTTATCTTTAATACAGATGGAAACACTGCCTCCTTTGGTTTTCACACATTCATTTTGTGGTCTAAAGGTGTGGAAGTAATTGTAGCCTTGCAGGGTTAGGATACTCTCTGAGGTGTTGAACCAGATTTCAGTGACTGCACAGACATCTGCATCTTCTAGTGATAGAAGTGCTTCCAGGGAGTGCAGTTTTTGTTTTAAGCTCCTAGCATTTAGCAGCATGACCCTTATTTTGTTGTGATTGGTTGCCTTCAATTCGGTCATGTTGGTTTAGAGACCTTGACTAAAATAGGCACTACAGGGAAGGCAAGAGCCTTTGCCAGCAGCTGAAAACTAGGGGTGCCAGATGCAAACCATTTCTGGCAAAGCAGTGAGGTTTGTCGACCATGGCTTCCCAGGTAGACAGGAATTGGATCCCCTTGGAATGACACCAAAAACCAAGCCAATTATTTAAATCAATAATTTTTGGTTAATATTGTGGGATCATTCTAGGTGAGGGCAGTATGCTGCTCAAGGCTAGGGACACACCTGGCTTGGACACATAGAGAGCTCGACCATGTCTCTCTTCATATAGGCTCATAGGTTGGTATTAGGCTATCGGCCCTAGGGCCTATACAAGCCTAGCCATAACAATTCCCTGGCTATTTCTTCCCACAATATTTACTTCCCTGGAACCCTGTCTAGCAGGGTGACTGACGTGATCCCCAGGGTAAATTTCCTATCTCCCATTCAGTTGTTAAGGTTCCCTTTGAAGAGGGTCAAGGAGGCACTCTGCTTGACTTGTATGGGCAGTCTATTCCAGAGTATGGGGAGTCTCTGGGTCAGGAACCTATCCCTCCAGCATGTTTTGTTCATTGTGATGACAAGGTTTAGGTCCCTGGAGCATGTGGCTCTGATGGATTGGGATTTCTTTAAGTGTAGCATGTCCAACAGCTCTGGGTTTGACATGGCCTTGTATGTTAAGCAGAGATTGCCTCTGAGTAGATGATATGTGATAGCTGGAGTTTATTTTAGTCGGTCAGCATAAGGCATCTGCGTTAGGCCTGTGATTCTTTTAGTGAGCTGTTTCTGCGGCCTTTCTAGTTGTTGAAGATGTCTTGTGAGGTACATACCAAACGGGGCATTGTACTCTATGATGGGTCTAATTAGGGATGAGTACAGTGGGACAATGACCTCCTTTTTTCTGGATGAAAAGCCCCTAGTGATGAGGTGTGCCACATAGAAGGATTTCCTGACTGTTCTGGTGATGTGGTTATCGAAGGTGAGACCACTGTCCACCTCTGTTCCTAAGCCTCTTATCATGCTTTTGGTGTTTAGTGTACTGCCATCTATGTGGTAATTCATGGGTACATGTTTTTTCCCAAAGGGGATAACTATATACTTCTTGGCATTGAGTTTCAGCCCATGGCTCTGGCGCCAAGCATCTGTTTCTGTAAGGCCCTTTTGTAGAATATCCACATAATTTGGGTATTCAATAATGGCTCCCAGTTTGCAGTCATCTGCGAACTTTATTAGCCTGAGTCCCTTAGTGTTGGCCTGTACATCAGAGAAGTAGATGCCAAACAAGAGCGGTCTCAGGGTATAGTCCAACAAGGTACATCTCAGGTCATTTACACCAACATGAACTATGACAGAGTCATGACAGTACTTTTTGCTGAGAGACCTGAGTGCATTCTTGATTTAGTGAATCCTGGCACCAGACAGGCAGCTGACTGTGACTTTCTCCTTGTCCAACCTGGTGAGTGGGACATCTGTGTCTCTTACTAATATGTCTCCAATGACAAGAAAACTTGTTTTTTTTTTTTTTAGTGTTAAGCCTTACAGGCTTGGTGAGTGAGACACTGGTGTTGGTATGTGTCATGGATGCTGTGGAGATTGTGTTAGCTGTAGCAGTGTTGGTATGTGTCATGGATGCTGTGGAGATTGTGTTAGCTGTAGCAGACTTGTGTTTTGGAGGTCTTTGTTGTTTCCATAAGTTTTTCAAGAGAACCTCAGAGTATGCAGATTTACATCTTTGATGCATACTATGTGTTTGAGTAGTGGTATTATGTGAATATGTAGTGGTGGGTAAGTTGACAACCTTCTCCGTATTACTGTTATGAGTGAGAGAGAGGATGGATTCTAGATTCTTGGTGTAAATACATCTCTCACACTCTGTACTAGATTGTGTTATCAGTAGAGGGTTCTCTATGCACATGAGGCAATTGCTACACTGCCTCAAGAGATCCAAGTCAACAAGGTTGGCTGGAGAAACAAGGTTAGTCCAACTTTCCATAATGCTAGGATGAAGACTGTTGTCACTAGGGATGGCTTTTTTGGAAATAATTGTGGAGGAGATTGGCGAATGGATATTTCTGCCCGAGTTTTAAGGGAAAACTTGTTGAATTTAACTGCCCGGCTTTGGTGCACAATTGCACTGCAGTGCATGGTGCTAAGTAGAAACCTGTTCAGATGAATGGCCTAAATAAAGGAAGCTAAGACTTGAAAAAACTCTAAGAAAATTCAAAAGAAGTAATGAGGATGCTTATTCCAAGCCCTAGACTGGCCCCCCTTTACTAGTCAGGTCCCAATCAACAGAATTATCTCACAAAAGTGTAGATAGTCCCCTTCAAATCCAAGATGGCCTGGAAAACATGCTCAGAACAAACAAACCACTACAAACAGTTCCAAAGCAGCAGGCCTGGATCTGGACTATGCTACAGCTGCCAGCTTCCCTAGTCTCAGAGGGGAAACACTAGAGAATGTTTAACACAGCAGAAAAATAGCAGTGAGACACTGAAAATATGTTTAAAACAACAGAAAATCAGCCAGGAGGCGCCAAAGAATAATTTAAACAGATAACAGGTCAGTAAATTAAGTACTGCTTGGCGGAAAAAACAGAGCAGGCAAAACAGATAGCTTTAAAACAGTGGAAACAACAAAAAAGCTTGCCAAGCAGTGAAAACAGCAATAAAATTTGATTTTACCAGCACAGTGTAGCAGGCAGTTGCAGTATAACAGTGTAGTTTAATACACAGTAAATAAACACAGTATAAAAGTAGGTGGCAGGCAATAAAAACGTGTACTAAATAGTATAAATAAGCAAAAAGAAAAAAAAAAAAAAAACAGGCAACTTATGTTTTCAGAATCCTCTAGTCATCTGGTATTTCATCTCAGAGTTGTGGCTGGTAGCCCAGCTCAGTACAAACAAGCAGAAACTTGTTCAGTTTGGAAGAAAATGAGCTAAGAGAACAGTTGGTTGATTTAAAAAAAAAAAACTCTAATAAAATTTAAAAGGACCAATGAGGATGCTTATTCCAAGCCCTAGACTAGCCTCTCTTTACTAGTCAGGTCCCAGTCAACACAATTCTCTTATAAAAGTGCAGATAAGCCCCTTCCAATCCAAGATGGCCTGGAAACATGCTCAGAACAAAGAAACCAATAAAACAGTTCCAGAAACAGCAGGCCTGGATCTGGACTATGCTACAGCCACTAGCTACCCTAGTCTTAGTGTGAAACATTAGAGAATGTTTAACACAGCAGAGAAATAAATGTGAGCCACTGAAAAAAATGTTGAAAAGATCAGAAAATCAGCCAGGAGGCTCTAAAGAATAATTTAGACAGATAACAGGTCAATTAATTTAAGTATTGCTTGGTGGGAAAAACAGATAACTTTAAAACAGTAACAAAATACCAGTAAATGACTGTGGCATCATTACTGGTTTCAACTTTTAACTGAATTAGGGAGTGATCACTTCCAATCCTATTTATACACAATGCAAATGCATATATACTGTGTATAACATGATTTTGGCAAATGGTAATATTGCAAGATTGAATTTAATCTTCAGACCTGCTAATAGTGTTATGCTTAATTCATTATTTCCTGGGCTTGCAATTAAAATGGGGGCATGCTCAGTCAGTTAAACTAAAACAAATAGACAAATAAATAGCACAGAAGTACAAAAATAAGAGAAATATTATTGAAATATAGAATGGAGAAACATTTATATATATAATTTCAGTGTCATAATCATCATGTAATATTATATCAGCACTCGTGTCTGATATTATCAGGTCTGTCTGTGCATTTCAGAAAATAATAGGTAGAGCTAGGAACTAAATTGAAAACAGCAAAGCATACCAGTAAACTGCCACAATTACATTTCGGGAACAATTCCGAATAACCTTAAAAAACATCATTAAGACTTAATGTCTATTAAAATTCAGTCACACTTCTAACTGTACTAACCAGAAAGTGAATTTGTACCTCAGTGCCATTATGGCTTAAACATGGACATCCTGACTAGCTATTGAAAGCTCAAGAACAGAACATGTGATCCTGAGAACTGTAGAAATGCAGGCACAAATAAGAAATATATGTTCGCTCTAAGACTATGATATCTTGGAGTATTCCCCTACTCTGAGGTATGCGGGTCTTAGTTTATACATATAAGTAACAGGTATTGGGTGAAGACCTTCAAGTTAAGGGTGTAGGATGGCAAAAATGTTTGAAAAGTATTACAGTAATGGTTTTCATTCTGGTGGAAGCAAGAGTTTTTCTTAGTGTTAGGAATCATATTATTGCATTTCACACTTCTAATGGGAAGCCAACAATCCCACCACCACAAATGAAACTTGCCAAAAGAGAAAAAAAACTTTTACAATTCCAAATTTTATTGTGTCTCAATCCCAGAACAGAAGCATTTACAGAATTAATTCAGAGAAAGGAACTGTCTGTAACAGTTTCACTCCCACCCTAAAACATTCCTCCTAAAAATAGTGCCCTGTCACACCTCAGCAGACTGGTGTTAATTAATAAACTTCCAATTTTATTTGCATAACTTTCATGTCTTTGTAGGGTAAACTCAGTCCTTTTTTCACTATTGTGACATCTAGTATACACATGAAAATGCCATTACAGCATATATTTACCCAGAAATAGGCGCTCAGAAAGGCAAATGTGCCTGTAGAAAAGGATGTAGTGGAATTCCCCACCTCTCCCCACTGACATAGGCTGCAATTCACAGATGGTTAATGTATTGCACAGTGCAGCTTAGCACAGGCAGCAGCCATATGTGGGGTACAGCTGATTCTAAGACACATTGCAGCTGCGTAATGGTCAATGTAGTGCAATATGCAGTGCACGCTACTGAGTACATAAGGACAAGTAAATGGAGAATGCTCTGCAGACAGTCCACATCGAATATGCAAATGAAGAAATCTAGACTAGTACACTGATTCATAAACATATAAAGAAATGTCAGTGCACAGCTTTGCATACCCATTTGAATGTCATGATTCATAAATCACATGACAGAAGCCATACTGAG
Source organism: Protopterus annectens (assembly GCF_019279795.1). NCBI lineage: Eukaryota > Metazoa > Chordata > Ceratodontiformes > Protopteridae > Protopterus > Protopterus annectens. Next base: position 37,678,593 of record NC_056746.1, on the reverse strand, counting down.
AAGGCAGTCCAAATGGAGAGATGAAAAGTCAGAAAGCAAAGAAGAGTAGTAATGCTGAAATTTAATTCATCCTCAAGTCTTGGTGAGTACCTTCACAAGGTGGACCCTGCTTTCACAAAATCTTGCCAAGGTGACACTGATATATAGACCATATTTATATAGCCTATATCATGGACAGAAGTAAGTCAAAAACTAAAAAAGATAGCTGGGTGCACAAGACCCAGGATAAAAAAGTGCCCAATCCTGGCAGGCGCACTAGTGCCAGGACTGGAAATGATGACAGTGTAGAATCCTCAAAACATGAAAACAGCACTACAACAGGGCCAGGCCAGGCCCAGGGGGAGGATGGCCCCCCTGTTGTAGAAGGAAGTAGTAGTCCACAAAAATCACAAAAACAGATAGGCCAAAGAAGAGCCATAAAGACGATAAAGTGGACTATTGAGGATAAGAAAGAAATTATGTATTGTTACTATTATGTAAAAAGGCCAGAATTTCCAGACACAAGATAGAAAAAAACATTAAGAGAGAAATTAGAGGAAATAAAAATACTTCCGCAAGAAAACTTGTCAGAAGCTTCAAATGAAAATTTGTGTTCATTAATACAACAGATTTGTGAAAAAACAGTATATAGATTAAGAAACCTTGATCTGTTTGTAAAAAGAAGCATTTGAGGAAGTGCAAAAATATAAACAACAAAACCAAGAGATATTTAAAAAGTATAAAAAAGAAATATGGACATGGGAAAGAAAGAGATATTTGATATGGTGCAATATTTATACAAAGGAGAAAGCCAAATTAATCAATGTAAAGAAGGCGGCCCCAAAGATATTCGAAGAGAAATACAGGAAAAGGAATCTGGATATGGAAAATTTCACAATAAAAAATATCACAAAGATGGAACATAGAAAAGAAGATACATAAAGCAGAAGTTAAAAAAACAGAAGTTGAAGTTATGGAGTGCCTGAGAAGTGAAGGATTTGGTGTAGAAGGTCTAATACAGGTTACATCATAACAGGATGGAGTGAGTCCCCAAAGTAGGAAGAAACAGGAAGATCAGGAAACATCTGAAGAAGAAATATGGACATGGGAAAGAAAGAGAGATTTGATATTTATGCAAAGGAGAAAACAAAACTAACCAATACAAAAAGAGCAGCACCAAAGATATTTGAAGAGAAACACAGACAAAGGAATCCGGACATGGAAAACTTTACAATAAAAAAATAAGAAGACAAACAGGAAAAGTACAAAAGGATATTAGTAATGGAGAGGTTAAAGAAATAGAAACTGAGGTTATGGAGTACCTGCGAAGTGAAGGATTCATGTAGAAAATCGAATTCAGAAAGTACAACAGGATGGAGTAATGGATATCTAAATTAAGGGGAAACCAGTGGAACAGAAAGCAATTGGTCAGGTGCCATATGAAGATCATTTGGAGCCTTCCACAGGAAACCAGTATAAACATTCACTTGATGCCAGACAGCAAGGGAAGGAACAGGAAACTGTGGAAACTGATGCAGTTAATGTTGAGGAGTGATAGGCCAGTGAGTTCTCGTATGACAGAGCAGCAGGTGGCACAGGAAGAAATTGAAGAGAATGTGCCACAGGAAGATGAAATAGAACTTTCTATAGAATGCCCACAGGCAACTGAAAACAAGGGATGTGCCCTCAGTATGGAAGAAAATTAGTTAAGAGAAGAGTTGCTTGATTTAATAGATATAGATAGGTATATCAAAATCAATGAAAGAGATAGACTGCAGAAGGTTAATAAAACCCAAAAAGTCTGATAAAACAAATGACACAGTAATTAGGTCTGTCCATAGAGGTCCATGTGATATAACAGAAGTAAACATGATATATTACAGTGCTATTACATTAATAACTGATAAAGTTTTACCACAAGAGCACAGGGTAGTGAAGGAAAGGAAGGGGAGAAATCGAATACCATCATGGAAATATCGAACAGAGAAAAGTATAAAGCAATTAAGACAAGAAGTGTCACTGTTAGAAGACTGTAGAAGAGGGAACAGATCAACAAAAATATTAAGAAAGATAGATGTGATAAAAACAATGTGCAGTATTAGAACAGACCAGGATCTATCATGCACTATCACAAATAAACTAAAAATGTCAGCATAGTCAGAAAACCTTAGAAGATACGAAGATAAATATAAAGGAAAAGTACAAAATAAGCAATTTATTGATAACCCAAAAAAGTTTTATAGAGAATTGGGAAACAAGGTAAAAGGAGTTGAAAGACCACCAAAAAAAGAAGAAATAGATACATTTTGGAGAAGTATCTATGAAGATCGTGTGGAACATAACAAAGATGCTAAATGGATAGAAGACGTAAAAGAAAGAATAAGATGGTTAAAGGTACAGGATATGAAATGGGATGAAGTAACAGCCAGAGAGATTGAAACAAAGTTAAGTAAAGCTTCTAATTGGGAAACACCAGGCCCAGATGCAGTACTTAACTTTTGGCTGAAAGTAATAAAATCTTTGCACGAAGATTTAGCCAACAGTAAGAACTATTTATATGCGTACCCCAAACAGACACCAACCTGGTTAACAACAGGAAAAACAATGCTCCTACTTAAGAGTGAACCTGCAAGCTACCCTAAAAATTATAGACCAATAACTTGTCTTCTGACGATGTATAAACTATACACTGGAACTGATGCCAACAGAGTTTATAGTCATTTAGAAGAAAACTCAATTATGGCAGTAGAACAAAAGGGCAATAAAAGAAAGTCATACAGAACAAAGGATCATAAGTTGTTAAATAAACTCATAGTGGAGAACTTGTAAAAAGGGGACGACTAAGTATGGCATGTATTGACTACAAAAAAGCATTTCATAGTATCCCACATTCATGGATAAAAGAGTGCTTAAAGATACACCCTACATTGATCGACTATATTACAGTGACCATGAAACAGTGGCAGACTACTTTGGAATTAAGCCATGATAAAGGACAAATTATTATCCCAGGGATAAAATTTCAAAGAGGGATATTCCAGAGTGATTATCACCGCTGCTATTCTGCCTTGCCCTTAACCCATTAAGCTGTCTACTTAACAGTTTAGGTCATGGCTATAATTTGGCTCCTAGAAAACAACAAAGTGTAAAGAGTTCTCATCTTCTCTTTGTCGATTTAAAACTGTATAGTGCATCATAGTTGGAACTGAAAGCACAACTGCAAGTTGCCAAAACTTTTTCAGATGATAGAAGAATGTCATTTGGTCTTGATAAATGTGCAAAACCTTTAAAGCAGGAAAACTGCAACACCAGGAAAGCATCAGTTTGAGACAAGAATGTGATATAAAAGAACTTGAGCAAGAAGGAGTGTATAAATATTTGGGAATTGATGAAGGATCAACAATAAAACATGAACACGTAAGGAGTACTTCTGAAGACTTAAATTAATCCTGAAAACAGCACTGACATCTAGGAATAAAATCCAAGCTATAAACCAATTTGCTCTTCTTGTCCTAACTTATAGTTTTGGCATGATTGACTGGCCCCAAAATGTGTTGGATAGATTAGATAGGAAAACAAGGATGCTTCATGCTCACCGAATGATTTATAAAATTCAGTGCATACTTAGATTATATATTCCCCAGGATGGGCCTCCTTGAAATTGATTACATGTATAGATCTGCAATCGTGGGACTCCACATATATCTGTTGACCTTACAAGACCCAAAGGTAGTGAAATTTTTGAAACATGAGGAGAATAAATCTAAGATGACTGCTCTGCTTTATCTAGCAGAAGCATATTGGCATCAAGCAGGAATGGAAATCAAACCAGAAGTAGATAAAAATCAGGCAGCGAAGGAATATGCCAAAAAACAAAACAAAGAATATAAGGTGAAGGACCAGAAGAGAAGGCAAGAAATTTGGAAAAAGCATAAATATAGTTGCAAGTATAGAAAACATCTGGAAGAACCTCATGTTGATCAGGAATGGTTAGGGAGAGGGGAATTCAAACCAAGAGATGAAAGGTTAATATTGGTGGCCCAAGATAGTGGGCTGCATACACATTGGTTTACAAAGTCCATTGAACATGTGAAAGAAACAGACAAATGTAGGTTTTGTAAAAGCAAATTGGAAGCAGTTGCACACCTTGTTGCTGGTTGTGCCATACTAATGGAAGAAGGAATGCATACTGAAAGGCATAATAATGTGGCAAGATTGTTGCACTGAGGATTGTGCAAACATTATAGTTTTGAAGTGGCTGAAAAACACTGGAAACGTGCCACAAAGCATCATAGAAAATTATGAAGTTTATAACATATGGGATCACCCAATACCAACAGTTCAAAAGATAGATGCTAGAAAACCTGATATAGTGGTCTAAGAAAATAAGACAAGAATAGCATTGATTATTGAAATCGTCACACCCAGTGACTACAGTGTCTTGTGTACAGACAGGCACAAAGTTATAAAATATCAGGATCTGCAGGCTGAAACGAGAGCAATGTGGAAGAAAGATACTTTGTTCCAATAGTAGTAGGAGCAACGGGTCTTATAAAAAAGAATCTACAGGTGTATTTAGATATGTTACCAATCCATGTAACTCCATACGAATTGCAGGAGGAGTCATAACTGGGCAAATTGCCAGTCTGCGAAGAGCACTTTTGGCTGACATCAAAGATTGAAACAATGCTTATTTCATGAATTTTAATTGTACTTTGACTTAGGAATGGGGTCCATTCCCATCATGGTATTAGAAACTCAAAAGATTTGGAGAAATTAAAAAAAAAAAAGGAATAGCAGTAACACAACAGCAGCATGCTTTGAGAGATGTCATCAGAGACAGCACCCACAATGTTGTGTATCTCTAACAACCATTCATCAGAGACAGCACCCACAATGTTGTGCATTGAGAGATGTCATCAGAGACAGCACCCACAATGCTGTGCATCTCTAACAACCATGCCAGGAGATGAGGGACAGACCAGGCCTGCTGTAGCACATCCAACAGACCATCAGATTATGGATGGTTTTCAAACAGCAGGGATGTATTTAGTAAACATGGAGGGGTACAAAGGAAATTCACATTCTGTGGACACAAATGTATGTGTAGCATCAACCATCTTAACTACAGAGAAATTGTAGCGACTAACAGGGTCCACATTAAGGTTAATGCAGGTGTTAGCAATCCTAAATCAATACCTCAGCGTTATGCTACAACATGTAGAGGAGCATAACTGGCTCCTAAAACAACAAGAGAGAGAGACCCAGCATCCTGAAGGTCTTCTATGACATAGCTCATTTCCTTGAGGCCTAGGGAGCAATGGATTTCACCCATACTGTTATCTGGGCATTACATGATCCAGGGGCCTGCAATACGATAACAAGAACTTCCATTCTCTGAAATGCCAAGTGGTCTTAAATACCCAGGGGTTCAGGCACCTAGGCAGCGAGACATTTCCCTGTGGTACATTTGGTTGGGGACACACGGCTGAAGTGACATTCAGCTGAACAGAAATATGGCTGTTGTGACTGCCCTGTGGACAAAAAGAAGAATGCAGTGCCATGCCCACAACTTCAATAACCAAATGCACAGGGGGAAAATGATGTCCATGGACTCCAAGGCAACATGAAACAGCAGTCAGTGTAGCAGACATCAGCTGCAGGCTGACCAGTGAGCAAGTCAGTGGCTGTAAAAATGCAGTGCACAGTGCTTTTATAATCAGTGATGTGTGGACCACTACCCCCCTTTACAGTGTCTATTGAACATTACCTAAAATGCATACTAGAGCATAAATGTGATGAGTAGCATGCAGGATTTCCTCCATGCTGTAGCACTTCTACATGTTGTAGCTACATCAGCATGTACTATACATTGAGCACAACAGTCATTACTTCCCTTGTCCCCATGCTGTAGCACACTTCTACATGTTGTAGTTACATAAGTATGTACTGTACACTGAGCACAACACTCATTACTTCCCCTGTCCCTGTGCTGTAGCACACTTCTACATGTTGTAGCTATATAAGTATGTACTGTACACTGAGTACAGCACTGATTACTTCCCCTGGCCCCATGCTGTAGCTCACTTCTACATGTTGCAGCTACATAAGTATGTACTGTACACTGACCACAACACTCATTACTTCCCATCCCCATGCTGTAGCACATGTATACATGTTGTAGTTACATAAGCATATACTGTACACTGAGCACAGCACTCATTACTTCCCCTGTCCCCATATTGTAGCACATACATAACTATGTACTGTACACTGAGCACAACACTCATTGCTTCCTCTGTCCCCATGCTGTAACACCTTCTACATGTTGTAGTTACATAAGTATGTACTGTACACTGAGCACAACACTCATTACTTACCCTGTCCCCATGCTGTGCCACACTTCTACATGTTGTAGTTACATAAATATGTACTGTACACTGAGTACAACACTCATTACTTACCCTGTCCCCATGCTGTGCCACACTTCTAGAAGTTGTAGTTACATAAGCATGTACTGTACACTGAGCACAACACTCATTACTTCCCCTGTCCCCATGCTGTAGCACACTTCTACATGTTGTAGTTACATAAGTATGTACTGTATACTGAGCACAGTACTCATTACTTCCCCTGCCCCCATGCCGTAGCAAACTTCTACATGTTGTAGTTACATAACCATGTACTGTACACTGAGCAGAACACTCATTACTTCCCCTGTCCCCATATTGTAGCACATACATAACTATGTACTGTACACTGAGCACAACACTCATTACTTCCTCTGTCCCCATGCTGTAACACCTTCTACATGTTGTAGTTACATAAGTATGTACTGTACACTGAGCACAGCACTCATTACTTCCCCTGTCCCCACACTGTACCACACTTCTACATGTTGTAGTTACATAAATATGTACTGTACACTGAGCACAGCACTCATTACTTACCCTGTCCCCATGCTGTGCCACACCTCTAGAAGTTGTAGTTACATAAGCATGTACTGTACACTGAGCACAACACTCATTACTTCCCCTGTCCCCACGCTGTAGCACACTTCTACATGTTGTAGTTACATAAGTATGTACTGTACATTGAGCACAGTACTCATTACTTCCCCTGTCCCCATGCTGTAGCAAACTTCTACATGTTGTAGTTACATAACCATGTACTGTACACTGAGCAGAACACTCATTACTTCCCCTGTCCCCAAACTGTAGCATACATCTACATGTTGTAGTTACATAAGCATGTACTGTACACTGAGCACAACACTCATTACTTCTTTTGTCTCCAGGCACTTGGTTATTAAAGCTGTGGGCATGCCCGTGTCAGCTTTTTGCCCACAGGGAATTCACAACAGCCATATTTCTCTGCAACTAACTGGAACTTCAGCCATGTGTCCCCAAACAAATGTACCACAGGGAAATGTCGCGCTGCTTAGGTGCCCGAACCCACCCAGGTTATTATTTACAATGAGTCTGTGTACCACTAAGTCATTTTGCTGCCTTTGGAAGCATGACGCCTGATAGTGTGAGTCCCAAAACTGGAAATGTCTGTGGTTCCCTACAAATAACTGAACTGCAAAGTTACTGTTATAGATTAAAAGCAGTTTTTTTTTTCAGGGGGCAAACCTCCCGAATCTGCAGAAGTAAGGACTGCACCCTACCACTCCTGCTATTTATATATACTAACTGTGTGATTGTGCTACCTTGAAGAAAAGGGAATTCTTTGAAATGCAATAATTTTGGACTTTGGATATATTTGTCTCTGACTGCACTTAATTTCTGCAGTCCTGAGGATCATACTTGCAGTCCTCAAGCTTACAATGGGAACAAGGACATTTACATACTTCACACATTTGGCACATGGTCGGCCTCTACCAATAGGTTTTGTGAGAGAATTTCAAACATGATCACCTGGTTGATAGTTGCACACATATGCCAGAGAAAGAAACTTATACACACACAACAGCATGCATGCCGAGAGCAGGCAAAACATATATTGCTTGTTATCTGTGGTAAATAATGCAAGTGCTCCTGTTTATGACTGCAATAAACAACCCTCAGAACATATAGGAAATTGTGTATAATGCAGCCCAGATGGAAGCACAAAACAAAGCAGACCAGATATTTTGGTAACTGAAGGAATGCTTCTAATGTCTAGGCACCTCAGGAGGGGCACTTCAGTGTAGGCCAGACTTATGCAACAAGATAATTACTGTGCGCACCTTGCTCCATACTATGACACTGTGTAAACATTAAGCAGCAGGTGAGTATCATGCCAGGCTCTGAGGCTCAGGTCAGAGAAGCAGAATCACAGGTAAGGCATAAGAGGAAGCAGCACATGAAAGCCCTGGCAAAGAAGTGGCACCTGCCCTGCAACTACATGTCATGACACAGACAAAGCAGAGTCACATGATGCATGTACTATCACATGCAAACTATTCAGAGCAGTGCACAGATTGATTACATCATGCATCAGACATTAACATACTCTCATAGGTTAGGGGCTGAGCAGGGAACAATCATCATTACTTTACACATGGGGAACGCACACCAAGAGCTGACTGCAAAACTATAATGTGAGATAGGGCTATGTGAGATGAACACAATAGTCTCATGCTCAGAGAGGTTAAGAGTGAGGGATCATATACTCCATTGGTGGACTCTTGGTCTATAGCAGCAAAGCATTAGAACTATGGCACTGTGTATGGGTACCATGAGAAGCCATATCATCTGTCCATCGCAATGCAAATTATCTTTACAATGCCCACAGGCAGACTTCCCAGTCCACCTACCTGCAGGTGACATGAATCACCAGTGGTCTGTGTACTATAGTTTTGGATGGCATGTGCGTAACCACTTTTCATCCAGATGCCCAAACAGACATGACCCATAGAGGCAGACAGGATGGTGGTTGCAATGTGTCTCATGGATAACTTGTAAAGGTAAAATTAGTCACCAGAGACCTCACCAGCAGTGTTTGTTTCTTGTCCATATACTCTAGGTCACTGCACAGTCTGTGCATGTCCTCCCATAATCTACAAACACAGTACACACTCACCATCTCCACAATGCTATAGGTAGCAGCCATATGTATCTATATCCTGCATAACAAATCTGCTGGTTGATTCTGTGTGTTGTAGCCATATCAGACACAGTCATGGAGTCATGGCGAGGTTACAGCCTCATGCATCTCTCCCTAGAGGGTGGGTGTACCCAACTCAGATGTGGTGCATATGTCAAATGTTGGAATAGCTGCAGATGCAAATGGAGTCTATGTGGGATCCTCAGATTCAGGATATCTTCATGAGGTGGGGAGGCCATGTGCTCAGCCAGTACCTCTACATGGGAGTCTGCCCTGGTGGTTTTGTGTGACCCTTCTTCATGTAATGTTGCAGCAGTGCCACTGTGTCATCAGACAATTTCATATGTATGTTGCTATCATCATCACCAAATGCATCTGCACTGCTAATGCACTCCCTGCGTTGCCCTATTGTGCTGGACCCACCACCAGTGGAACTTGTGAAGACATGAATATACATGACAACATTGTCAGCCCCCCCCCCCAACACATATATGTCTCCATAACAATATGACAGGCTTAATGTTACATATAGATGCTGTTCTATAGAATACATTGAAAGACATACCTTGTTGTGCAGGACATTGCATTTGCAGACCATAAATGCCTGGAAATACAAGTAAACAAGTATACCATGATTAATCCGTCACTAAAAATCATTCCGTAGTGTGTGCCATACTCTACTGTAAAGGACATCACTAACATGGTACTTCTACTGACAAATGGCTGGTTGGTTCCAGACATGCTTCCACATCCAAGACGCTCCCAGATATGAAGGAAAAATTCTGCTTGCTCCAAGTGAAACTAAAACCTCCTTAACATCTGTTAGGCACTTCTGTGTCGGTGGTGCACCACCTGTGGTAGTCCAGTCTGTGGTAAATTTTCTTGTCTTTTCCTTTGCATGGGTTATTGCACCAGTAACCCTCAGATGTACCTCTTCAACAAACCTGTTATGACCACCCAGAGCACTGATGTCCTGCAGTAGCTATTGCCACATCTGTCTCACTCTCAATAATATTTGTCTAAAGTATATTTGCCCAGTATCTGCATGCCTTGTGCTGGGAGGGCCTGCAACAGCACATAGTTGTCCAGATTACTGCAGTTTTGTAGGTGTTACCTGCTTCAGGTGGTCATGCTAGTACCTGTATACCTTATGGCAAACCATGCCAGTCAGTGCATGTATATGGGTTGCTGTGGCATGCACATGAGACCATGGCCTTCCCTATTAATGCAGTTGGGTAACTGCTGCAATTCCTGTTATACACTGCCTCACTCACCCATTTGGGAACTGTTTCCATGGTTTTACTTATGGCCCTGGAACCCCACACCCTTTGGGGCATGTAGTCCCTACAGTATTATATATTCGAAGCTTGATTTACCCCTATATGTCTACACAGTACTGTGGCATTTGATTGTGTCCCACTTGCACACGCACCAAAACATGTGGCTCATACTGTCTGACATCCAGCACAGGACTTGTAGTTGTTGCTGCTTTACTTTACTAGGCATGACTCCTTTCTTGATTCTGTAGAGCTCCACATATACAGAACCTTTATTCAAAATCCTCTATATCTTAGCCACATGGTTGTAAGTAGTGTTGTTCAAAATGGCAGCTGTTTTACATCACTAACTCTGTACAGCTAAACAAACAAACTTCACTTCATGCAAGCTTTCCTCATCCTGGACAATGTAGGGTCTGTGCAGTTAATGAGACTTGGTTTAAGGCCGCAAACAGCACCCTGGCAGGCAGGGCCATAATACCTTGCACAAATGTAGACCAGCTACTAAACAGGAAGGGACAAATGGTGGAAGTGTCATAATTTACATACAAAAACAAACACACTTTAGGGCTGGTCAGATAGTATGACACACTTGAGCTTCTCTACATCCAAATTATCATATCTAAAGTCCCATATCATATTCTTGCAAGATATAGGTCCTCCTCTATGATCCAGGAAACATATAACGCATAAACATACTGGAGACATAAGTTCATAGGTTCATAGAAGTTAGTTGGCTAATAGCCCTTGAGGCCTTACTAGCCTAGCTGTATTTCTCCCAAGTTGCCCCAGTTGTCAGTGGTTAGGTGTGTGAAATACGCACAGCTAAAGGTCTATCATAGTTAATACCAACTTCCTGTGTCCAAGAGGGACATGGGCACCATCCCAGGAGTGAATTTGCAGTCACCCATCTATTGATCTAGGTTGTGTTTGAAGAGGGTCAGGAAGGGGCTCTGTTTCACATGAATTGGAAGCTTGTTCCAGAGAAGTGGCAGTCTCTGGGAGATGTATCGATCTCTCCAGCATGACCTGTTCATGTCAGAGGCTAGATTAAGATCCCTGGAGTAAGTGTCCCTTGTGCAGTTTGAATCACGAATGTGTAGTATTTCCATCAGGGCCATGTCAGAGACTGCCCTGTAAGGCAGGTACAGGTCACTCCTTTGCAACCTGTAGGAGACAGAATACAGTGACAGGGCTGTCAGTCTTTTCATGTAAGACTTGTTTTGTGTGCTGTGTAATTTCTTGGTGAGAAACCTCTGTGGTCTTTCCATTTGTTGCAGGTGTCTGTTGAGGTACATGCAAAAGGGAGCATTGTACTCAATTACTGGTCTAATGAGAGCCGAGTATAATGGAATTATAACATACTTAGATATAGATGTGATGTCTTTACTTATAAGATATGCCACATAAATGGATTTCTTACTACTGTGGATAAGTGGTGGTCAAAGTTCAGATTGCTATCAACCACATACCACTGGGTCTACACTTGGGGCAGTGCTGTCTATAATGTAATTAGCAGGAATGTCAGCTTTCTGAAAGGGGATAATAATGCATTTTTTTTTTGCATTTAGCTTTAATCTGTGGCTTTGGCACCAAACATTTGTCTGCTTTAACCCTGTCTGCAGTATATTAACATTTTTGGAGGACTCAGTGATTGCTCCCAATTTGGAGATATTAGTCAACTTGGTCAGCCACAGGCCATCCAAATTTGCCTGGACTTCTTTGAAATAAATTCTGAACAGTAATGGGCCCAGCCCTAGCACAGAACCCTGTGGTATGCCAGTGGTGACTGCCCTTTTGCTAGAGGGGAATTCACTGACCTTGACAGTAAGTGTTCTGTCAGTGATCTGGTTGGCTACCCATCTGGTTATGTAGTGGTTAATTCCCAACTGGGAGAGTTTCTCTATAATACCCGAGTGGTAGATTGTGTCAAATGCATTAGTTAGGTCAGGATAGGTGGTATGCACTGCCTTTCTTTCTTCTAGGGCCTTTTTGATTTTCTTGAAGAACTCAATCATGTTTTAGCAGGCATGATCTACCTTTAACAAATCCAAACTGTGTTGGGTCCAGAGTTTGGAGGTTACCTATGTCCTTGTAAATAAGGTCTATAATAATTCTTTCCATGGCCTTGCAGATGAGGTTAGTCAAGCTTATGGGTCTATAATTCTCAAGGTCAGTTGATGCCCCCCTTTGTGCAGAGGGATGACTGTTGTTGTCCTCCATTCTGCTGGAACATGGCCAGTTCACAGGCTAATGCTAATCAGGGATCCAAATGGGTCTTCTAGGTCATGTTTTAGGTTGTTTAAAAGGTAACCTGTGGTGTTGTCTGGTCCCAGTATTGCCAGGTTTCTGGCCTTGGAGAATGTTGAGATGACCTGTTTTCTTGAGATAATAAGTTGAGGAATGGTGGCAGGTGTACTTTGGGGAATGAATGAAGAGGATAGGGGGCTGAAGTTTGCTCTATATTTTTCAGCTAGCTGGATAGCTATTACCTCTGGTTGAGTATGGGTGGAACCATCCACAACCAGTTCAGCACATTGCTGGCTATTTTTGCTTTAGAATTAGCTTTGGAGGACTTGCCAAGATCTCGTATTTATTTGTTTAAGACAGAGCGGGGTTTCTTCCACTGCTGAGCCTCTTGTTCTCCGTCGTTAGTTTCCTTCTCTTGTTGTATATCCTGTTTATAATAGGGGTCCACCAGGGTAGCTTGTTTTTTCGGCAAGAACTGTTTTTAATCCAGTCAGGTACAGCTGAGTCTACACAACTGCTTAAGTGGTTATACAGGGCATTGGTGTACACCTCTGCATAGGAGTCCATGTTATCTGCATTTGATGGGGCTTTGAAACTTCTTATACCATCACTTAGTAGGAGGTAATTTGTCTATAAAAAATTCTCAAGCATTTTTAGCTTGATGGGGTATATGGTCTTATAATTACATCAAACAAGATTGACTTATGGTCCGATCTTACCAGGGAGGACATCACACGAGGGGTCCAATGCTCTCCCATGTTAGAGAGTATTATGTCCAGGACATTCGAGCCCCTTGTGGGTGTGCTAACTTGCTGTTCCAGAGCATTTGTATTAACAAAGACCAAGAACCTTTGAGCCAGCATGTTTGTGGTTGTAATATGTTTCCCAGTCAATGGTAGGATAATTAAAATCACCCATGAGTAAGGTGTTGAGCTGTGATGCAAGTGACCCCAGTAAGTCTAGGTATGTGGTATGCTTTTCCTGTTTCATGGTTGGGGGGTATATAGCTAGTTATGATGTGGTAGGGGGCTTTGCCTATAGTTAATTATACATGAAGCATCTCAAGAGAATGATACTTTTTGTCCAGTCTCGAGGTGTACTTAGAAAAATTCACCAGCCAGGAAACAAACTGTTGATGCAAAACACAGGTCAGGAAACTGGAAACTCAAATAGCGTAGAAACAATTTATTACCGCTTTCGTCAGAAGACTTCATCAGAATACTTTGTTACAAAAAAGACCCTACCTTAAATAACACTTTAATTATCCAATTTTTCAATTAATTAAGAATGTTAAAATCTTATACGGACTGTATATTTACCGAAGAGGAACTACAAGTGTTAAGACTTGGCCTTAATTTTGTTCCCACAGTTAGAGCAGATTATGGGAATACTGTTTTAGATATAAAGAAATTTTCTAGGAAAATAAATTTGTCTTATATTTTAAATGATGTTGGTTTTGGAAAAAACAGTTCTTTAGTGAAACCTTCCATTTATAATCCACCTTTAGTACACACAGTTAAAATATTTGAGGAGGCATGTGTTAATGATCTTGACAACATTTTTTGTCAGAAATTTAAGCAAAGGCACAATTTGAGTTTAAATGAAAGAAAAGCATTTAACACATTGCGTGATAGGAACAGAACTTTACACTTTATGAAAAGCGATAAGGGTGGTAATATTGTCATCATGACTCAAACACAGTACAACGATAAAATGATGAGTTTATTAAACAATCATGATGAATATGAATTGGTTACACCATTTTTTATTAAGAAGAAAGAAGCTTTTATTCATTCTTTATTATATGATGCTTTAATGAATAATGAAATCAACATAGAAGTGTACGAATTTTGTGTGATTGAGAAGCCTAGGATTGGAATTTTATTTGGTATTCCCAAAACACATAAAAATCTTTTAGACCCCCCCCCTTTAGACCCATAGTGTCCTCTCCCCATTCAGTAACTGAGGGGATTTCATTGGTCCTTGATGCCACCTTGGGACCCTTGGTGACCAGACAGGAATCATTTATTAAGGACTCCTGGCATTTCTTGAACAGGATTAACAACTTTGCCATTAAGGGTGTTTTTGATTTCAACAAACATATTATGTTTACATTAGATGTAGAATCCCTATATACCTGCATACCGCACGAAGAAGGGGTTGATGCCATTCGGTTATTGTTAGCTAAAAGCCAGGATTTTAGTTCTGGACAGGTCTCCACTATTTGTAGGTTTCTTGAAATTCTACTTCATAATAATTATTTTTTATTTGGGGATTGTTATTACAGACAAAAAAGAGGAGTGGCCATGGGGTCTTCTGCAGCTCCTTCCTATGCCAACTTGGTAATGACTTGGTGGGAGGAGTTTTTTCTAAAACCATTAACGACCACGTTTGACATTTTAGTATACCTTAGGTTTGTTGATGATTTGTTTTTTATCATAAAAGGTGACAATGACACAGTAGGTGAATTTGTTAAAGAAGTTAATAAGCAGGATGGTTTTTTAAAATTCAAACTTGGGAATTTTGGCTTGACAGTTGATTTTTTGGATGTCTCACTAAGATGGGACTTATTAGAAAACAAATTTAACAGCAAAATACATCGTAAAGAGAGTTTTACCAACAATTATCTTCATTTTAATAGTGCCCATCAAAAACATACCATCAAAAACATCCCTAAGGGACAGGTGATAAGGGCCTGTCGTATGACATCATCTGATAATGATTTAAATCAAGAAGTTTTATTTATCAAAAAATTGTTTTTAGAGAGGGGGTATCCTGGCATCATGTTAGATGATATCATTACCACCGTAATGAGCAGGAGAAGTACTTTTTATCCTGCTATTTTGAATAATCATGTTGACACACCACAACAAGAGATTAATATGAATGTCCCCCTCGATGTTAACAATACAGGTCCAGTATGTTCCCTAGGTATGAGCATTGACGGGTTAGCTATAAAAAATTTGATTCAAAAGAATTGGAAAATTATACAGGGAAACAGTGATATTTCAAAAGTGTTGGGTGAGAAACCTGTTTTTGTTTTTAGAAATACATTTGACATTAAAAAAGCATTAGAAACAAACAGAACACCACCAGTGAATAATAGAATCAACATGAAGGGTGTTTTTCCTTGTCATCATTGCAACACCTGTAGGTTTTTATCGGTAGGACCATTGATCACTATTGATAGTATTGACAGGACTTTTCAGGTACCCCAATATGTTGACTGCAATACCACAGGTGTGGTGTACATTGGGCTATGTAGCACATGCCCAGCTTATTACGTCGGAATGACGACGAGATGTTTAAAAATACGTATACGTGAGCACTTATATGACATCAAAAGGCATGACGAAACGAACGCACTATTCAAACATTCTGTAATCTGTAACAATTTTAAAAAATTTTTATTCTCTGTTCTTGAGGTTTGTAAAACTGATTTGAGGGGGGGAGATTTTAGAAATTTTGTGGAACAGAGGGAAGCTTTGTGGCAGATCCGTTTAAAATCTGACAAACCTCCTGGTTTAAACGGAATTATTAATATTAAATGTTTTTTAAAAAATGGTAAGTTAGGTATCAAGAAAGACAATACTGAACTGTTGTTTACATAATGTGCAGGTGCTCTTTAAAAGATTTTAACATTCTTAATTAATTGAAAAATTGGATAATTAAAGTGTTATTTAAGGTAGGGTCTTTTTTGTAACAAAGTATTCTGATGAAGTCTTCTGACGAAAGCGGTAATAAATTGTTTCTACGCTATTTGAGTTTCCAGTTTCCTGACCTGTGTTTTGCATCAACAGTTTGTTTCCTGGCTGGTGAATTTTTCTTGGTTTTCTATAGTGGTATTTCGAGGTGTACTTATCCTCAGTGAAGAAGGATACACTTCCTGCTTTGGATATTTCATGCTCAGGTTATGGTCAATGTGTGGAAGGTATTGTAGCCCTGCACAGCCGGGGTGCTTTTTGCACCTTTGAACCATGTCTTCATGACTGCACAGGCATCAGCATCTTTCAAAATGAGAAGTGCTTCCAGGGAGTGCAGTTTCTTGTTTAGACTCCTAGCATAAAACATCAGTACCTTCAGGTTATCTACAGAGGATTTTGTTATGTTGGGAGATTGGTTATTTTAGCACTGCCTAAAAAAGACACAGTAGGAGGTGGCTAGTGCCTTTGCCAGTATCTGAAAGCCTAGAGGAGACAGGTGCAGACCACCACATCTGTCAAAGCAGCACAACCTGTTGACCATGTCTTCCCAGGCTGACAGTTATTGGATCCCCTTGGACTGATGCCAGAAGCTAGGCCAGTTGTTAAAGTCAATCATTTTTTGTTTGTAACGTAGCATCATCCTTGGAGACGGTAGAATGCTGCTTAAGGCTAGGCTTGTATCTGCCTGTGACACATAATCTGAGAGCTCAGTCATGTATGTCTTCATATAGTCCAGTGAGGTATATCTCAAGTTATTCAACTCCACATGGACTATGACAGAGTCTGACAGGTACTTGTGGTTCAGTGACTGGAGTGCTCAAGTGGCTTGATGAATCCTGGCTCCTGATAGGCAGCTAGCCATAACCTGTTCCTTATCCAGCCTGGTGAGGGGAAAATCTGAGTGTCTCACAATGTTGTCACCTATTACCAATACATACATTTTGTGGTGTTACTCCTTACGGGCTTATTTGTTGAGGGACTGGTGTGAGCGTTATTATGTGCTGTTTGTTTTTTGAATTGTGTGTGTAAGGGTTTCCATTTGAGAGGCCTCTGATCTTTTAGTAAGTTACTCGAGGGTACCTTCACATATGTGGGTTTATGTCTTTGTCCTTATTTAGTATGGGAACTGTGCGCTGACAACCTATTTGGCATTCAGTTTGTCCTTATGTGAGAGTCTTGCATCCAATTTCATAGTGTAAATACATCTCTCACATAAAGTATCTGTTTGTTTCAGGAGTAAGTAGTTGCCAGTATATATAAGACAGTTATTACATTGCCTCAGGATTCCCATGTCTTATCAGGTTGACCAGAGAAATGATGGGAGACTGCCCATCCATCATAATAGCTTCTTACTGTATGTTTTATTAGGGAAGAGAATGGGTTAATTTGACAGGACTGTGCTTGTAGCACTGAGACTACAAGAGGGACCTATACTTTGTGTAGGCTAAGGATGATCAATAAGGCAACACTGCTCAGTGCACAACTGAATTGCCGCTAGAGCAGCAGAAAAGCTTGGAATGGTTTTACTGACAGCTGTTTGGGTAAAACCTGAGTTTCTAGGCCTTTGCGTCTATATAGGGCACTACTAACCACTACTGTACAGAGAGCAGCACTGTGCAAAAGTGAGGCTTAAATAGTAGCAAACAGAAACAACTTTTAAGTTAGCTACCAATCAGGAAAGTACACAATAAGCCTTCCACCAGCAATCCCCAACTCAGACAAGTTAGATCAGCACATTTCTGCCACAAGAAAAGAACTTTCTTAATGTAGACTAGCCAGTTTGGAGCCTAAGTATAACAAGTCCACGCAAACTACCTATAACAGCCATACAACTAACAGATACAATGTAATACAGTGCAATCAACTACTTAAATTATCAGCAGACAGTACAGCATTTTTAACTGCTAAAGTACAGTCACAGTATACAAGAAAAGTGCAAAAAAAAATACTCGGAGACTGGAGCCCTCTTTTGTGCTACCCAGCTCAGATAGACAAGTTATACAACTACTGTCACTAGATGAATAATCCCAGTGCTCCTAATGTACAAGCACAGTAAAGGAGTGCCTGTATTAAAATGCTACCCTAAACAAACTTAAAAATATGGATACAGCAGTGTAGTTTAAACAGCTTATAAAAGCACGACTATTCAACAAAAGTACTTCTCTTTGTATAAATGAGCCAAGAGTCATTCAATTGTACAGACTTTATAAAGGCACTGAAAACAAGTTAAGCTGATTAATAAGCTCTCCAGCCAATAAAACTACATGCAGAAATCTCAAGTGTTTCCCCAATCTAAACAGAACAGGCTACCTCCCAGTGTACTCGATGGAAGATCCACTGAACTCTAGATGTAAAAACAAGTGCTTGCTAGAGTGTAAAAATGCACTACTTTATCCAGCAGCTAGCTAGATAATGAATTAACCCAACACTATATTCATGAACAACTTTAACTACTCCACTATAAAATGTGAATTATATATTACCAGAAACATGTAAGTTAATAGATTCCCAGACATTTTAAAAATAAACACCTTGGACCATCTAGTCCATATGCTCACTAGAGGTGCTAACATCCTTGACTAGGTTCCCAACCAAGTGTATTGTTCTTACTTGTCAGAATGGATCATAAAGCTGTTTCCATTGAAATAAAAATGAAACCAGGGATCCTTGCTAATCATGGAACTTTTTTTGCATTATTCTAATGCAAACTAGCTTCTATTAAGTGACACCCCAGCAAAACATCAAGCCCCACTCAAACCCTTAACACCACTGCCTATGCAGAATTGTTCATAGAAACCCTGTATAGTTATGTTTATGGCTGCATAAAACAGCTGTACCCACCTGGAATAAGCACAGGAAAAACTTAGAAAACAAGCCACCCAGGTGAAATCCCATCATCAGTAGGTTGTATAACAAAAGGAAGAAAATCATGACAAAAATTTGGAGGTGAAATTTTCAGCAAGGTCTTGCCAACTAACCTGGTGGACTTCATCAATTTAAACAAGCAATTCAAGAAGCTATTCAAGTCTACTAAGTTCAAATATGACGTAAAAATAGCCTCCCAGGCCAAGAACAATCATCTATGTCTGCAACCTCAAAGGCAATGCACAACAATGTACAGAACTAATAGTAAATGGAGCCACCTATACTGAGCTGTGAGAGATAAATGTATTGGCTGACAAATTTAGCTCCAGTTTCCCTCTCTTCTCCCCAGTCACTCCTCAGGAAACACCCTCAACCTTAGATCTCCCAAGTATCACTAGGTAGGCAGTTGTCAATGCACTTTTTAATTTCAAGAACACAACATTGACAGGCCCCAATAATATCCCACAATTCCTGTTTAATAGCATGAAACATGAGCTGTCAGGACCAGTAGAATCACTATTTAACCACAGCCTTCAGACAGGCTTTGTGCCAAGTGAATGGAGTACAGTAACTGTCAATCATCAGCCAAAGGGTGGACCTTTTACAAACCTGGGTAACTGCAAACCCATATGTCTGATTAGTCTCATATGCAAAGCCATGGAAAGAATTATTATGCAAAAGTTAAACAATAATATAGGAAACTGTTAGACACTGTATACAACTCAGTTGGTTTCATTAAGGGGGGGGGCTTGCCTACTAACCTGGTGGTCTTCTTTGAGAAGGTTACCAAATTAACGGACAAGGTCAAAATAGTACATATTACCTATCTTGACCTGGCCATAGCATTTGACACAGTACCCACCTTGGGCATTTGGCATATTACCCCACTTGAGCATTGTATAAAAACTCACAGAATTGGGTATAAACCCCTATGTCACCTGCTGGATAGCCAACTGGGTTACTGATAGACTCCCCTATATTAACTTCTTGGGTCCTATCTCCACAAAGAGCCCAGTCACTAGGAGAGTCCCTGAAGGCTCAGTGCTGTGGCTGCTCCTTTTTGCCATCTACTTCTCTGAAGTCAAGGCAAATGTTAAGGGCCTCTGACTAACCAAATTTGCAGATGTTTGCCAGTTCAGCACAGTGATAGAATCCCTACAAGAAGGTCTGATATAGACTAATATTTGCTACCAGAACCATGGTGTAAAACTCAATGCCAAGAAATGCATAAGGGTATCCTTTGGGAAGCTTGCTACCCATGGAAACTGCCATACTGATAATAATACATGCAGAGCAAACTCATGAGAATGCATGTAGACAGTAACCAGATATTTGACCATCATGCATAAATAGTAGTAATGGAATTATTCTATATTGGGCAAGTTATAAACAAGGGTATGGCTCCTAAGTCCAAGGATGTCATTGTGTCACTGTAGTTGGCTCTCATCAGACTAGTCATTGAGTACAGCCATTTCAGTATGTACCTGAACAGGTATGTGTAACAACTGGAGCTTCCACAGAGGTTCCTGTCAAAAATAATTACAGAGCATAAACAACATGCCCTGCATGGGCCACCTCCAAGTCCTATACCTCTACTCTGTCTCCTACAGACCACTGAGAGGTAGTCTGTGACTGGCCTACAAGGCATCGTCTGATCCCACTCTAATGGTCCTGCTGCATATCCACATAACAATTAGCACCAGCATGACCCAATCTAGGGACCTAAACCTCAGCCATAACATAAATAGGACATGCTGAAGAGTCAGGTATGTGTGTCAAAGACTACTCCTTCTCTGGAAGAGGCACCCCATCCATGTGAAGTAGAGTTCTTCTCTAACACAATTCAGGTCTAACTTGGACCAGTGAATGGGGAATTGGAAATTTACCCTGGTCTGACACCTATGTCTCTAGTTATACAGAGGTAACTCGTAAATGCTTGACCACACCATGCACAAGTCTACATATACCCTTTAAAATAATATGATGGTGTCAACACATGTCAGATATACTTGGGAAGCATGGCAGGGCTTTTGAATATATAAACTAAAAGAAGGCAGTTAAAATGATGATTATGTTAATGTAGCCAAATAGTGTCTCTTTCTGTGACTCTCTGTCTGTGTGCTCTGTGCTACCCATAGCTGTCAGCATCATGGTCAGCATGGAACATATGACCTGTATGTTCATGCATATGGCATGTGCACATGTATGCACTGTGTGTCCCATAGCTGTCAGCATGAGCCATGCATTATATGGTTAGCGTGGAGCACATGACCTGTATGTTCATGCATATGCATGTGTAAATGTATAGCACCATGTTGTAGCACTACATTGTGTAATACAAGTCTGTGCCCAGGTGTACTGGTCTGCAATAGTGCTATTGAGTGGACCTAGTTAGTGGCCATGGCTGCTCAACAAATGGCAACAACATACATCTGGCATGGTCTGAGAGAGAATGAGAGCAGGACGTTCCTGTTCTTCCTGAACTAGAACTTTAAGTAAGTGCCTGCAATGCCAGTATGATGGCCTTTTGAAGAAAGTGGACACCTGGTATGAACTACACCAGGTGTTGAATGATGTTATTGACATCACCTGTACTAGGAACAGTAGAGTATCATCACCATTATGATAAGCTGAGCTTGTAGCACTCTGACCTGCCCTAACAGTAGGAGGCAGATATTCAGAGAAGGAGTCAGGCATTGAATATGAACATTTGTTTTACTAATACTACCATTGTCTTGCACCACGTACAGTTCTGTATGTGTATTCTTATTAGTACAGGCTTACTTTGCATATCTGTGGTAGCATTTTTGAAAGGTAATTTATTCCTATTGTTGTGTTATGTATCATGTTTTCATTTTGTCCTGTTTGTGTTGGGGATGTCTCTTTGGGTGTAGAAATAGTGGTGTTGTATAAACACCTTAGCTCTAAACCATTTTCTTGTAACTCACCAAATACTGTACCAACCTGACAAAACTCCAGCCTTATAAGACCTGATCACCCTCAACTCCAATAGCTGAGAACTTAGATCCACTAACAAGGCACTAATCTCAATCTCCAAAAGCCATTACAGCTCTGGTGACTCTCTGTATTCTAGAAACATTGCCAAGACTTGGAACTCCCTACCACTACAAATCAGGGTACAACCTAACAAAAATCTTCAAAAAACAGCTTATTTCCCACCTAAACAACTCCTGGACATGCAAGTGCCAAGCACCTGGCTGACATATTCTAACACCTTCCCCCTACCCACTATCCAACCTCCTCTTTAAAACTCCCACAGATGCACTATATATTATCACACGTTACTTGTAACTGCCCAGCACCTGGCTGACATATTCTACCTGCTTTCCCCAACCCACTATCCAACCTCTTTAAAACTCTGATAGATGCACCATATATTATCACACGTTACTTACCAACTCACTGCCACCTACTCCTCACTGTCCCACCTATACCCATTAACCCTTCCCTAGACTAAGTTGAAAAGCTTTCCCTTAAAATGTCAATGACCCTCATATGAACTTGTCTGTGTTCTCCTCCTTTGACAAATTGGCTAGTATTTTTAGTGTTTCCTTTCTTCTCTTATCTTCATTACATCTCCGTGATTATCTCTACATACATACTGTATGATCAACAATCATATGTTACTACCTCCTTTACTTTTAATTGTATGTCTAAACCACAATGCTCATGTAAATATCTTATGCATAGTATGTTAGCAATTGTTCTGGAGCTTTTCTCCCTGGGTCTCCACTGAAAATGGACAGCTCTGTTCAGTTGGACCTCCCCTGTAAACAAATGTAAAACAAATAAATAAAATTGGGTGGCAGTTTTTGTAGATATTTCTTGAAGCTTTAGACAGGACATAATGGATCTGTTCAGCTGGCAAACATGAATCCTCTGAGGCATTGTCTTGTGTGGTCACATTGTTCTGTATGTTTTTGTTGTGTTCACTGATGTTTTTGGTTATGTATTCTGTGCCATCTTCATGTCTTTTAAAGATGGAACTTTTTTGTGTGAAATATTTTACACCTTCATTTTCACACATTCTAAAGTGTAGTTGTATGTCAAACCAGACCTTATTTACAAGTCCGTCTGCTGTGTCTGGAGAAAGAGCTTTGCTGTTTCTTAATTGTGTTAGTTCTATAACTATTACTGGTTGTGATGCTCTGCTGTGTCATTTTTAGTTCTGTATTTTTAATGATTGTTTGAAGCACACATTGGCATTTGTTAGTCTTGTGTGTGTTATTAGGTTGATGTTTTGATTTAATGGAGGTTTATATATCTGTTCATCCCTGTTCCTATAACATTTTCTTGCCCATTTGTGTTTCTTATGGCTGCATAAAATTCTCTTAGCAGTGTGCTTAAGTTATGCGGTGTAAGAATTTGTAAGTCTATGTCATATTGTTTTTGCGAGTCTTGAAATATATATTTACAGCTTATCTTGTTTTCTAGTCTTTACCTCTTCTTTTTCTGGTTCTAATTTTTGTAGCTTTTCTGATATTATTTCTCAGTGTCTTTTGTAGGTTTTGTTGCCTTTTTGTTTTTCTTCAGATATAGCGGACATTAATAACTTCTTTGTTTCTGTAGGAATCTTTATAATGTTGCACTTCCTGTTGCTGTACTTGAACTACATTGTTGCTGGTTGAAGGATTGTTGTCTACCTCTGATATGCTTTTAAATATTTCTTGTAGTTTTGTGTCACAAATGAGGTTAAAGTGTAGTTCCATATTTTCCTCATTTTGTTTTATTTCACAGCATGGTAATGGCACCTGTTTTCTGTGGTGTTTCATAGTTTTGTTTTATTAAGTTTTGTGCTGTTCTTTGTCAAGGCTGTATTATAGTTAGGACTAAGACATTATTATTTCTTCCTGGTGCAAGTAAAATTAAACTGGTACAGTTTGATTTGAACAGCTGCATGGAGAAGTACAGGTATAATATTTTCTTCTATGAAGATCAATATTTCTTTGTGTCCTGTTTGTTGTGAAACTGTGTTATAATGGGACTGTTTGCTCATGTTTTTACATTGGAGTGTAAAACTATAATTAAGCAGTACCATTATGTTTCAGTTTCATAACAAATGGGGCTCATAGAAATATCAGTCTTTTCACAATTGTTAGTAAGATTTGTGAATGGTAGCAGACTGTTATAGTTTTCCCTTCTAAAAATAAAACAAGACCATGTGCAACACTTTGGAGAACTACTAATATATGTTGGTTCTCTGAAGTTTTGTACGGTCTCATTTCATTTTTTTATTCATATTTGTGCGTACCAGAGCAGAGCTTTACTGCTTTTTGCTGTTGGGTGTTTTTTTAGAGTTTGCTGCATGTTAGCATACTGTTTAAGGGCTAGCCATGCAATGGTGTAAATATGGCTCTATTTAGTCATGTTGACTAATGTCACCAAATGGGCATGGGTAAGTTACTGGTTATAAGTGGGTAGAGAAACAAGCCTACTCCAACCTACACCAACGACCCATACTAATGGTGGGAGGGGTGTATGTGCCCCTATTGGCCAATGTGTACCCACCATAAGCCCCAGCAGTCCTGGATTAATAAGCTACTGGCAGGCCAGTGCCCATGCCCAGCCTGTGTTACCTGGTATAGCTCTGTTGAGCAAAAGTCGGAAGTAAAACCAGTCAACCTGCCAAAAATGAACTACAAATTGCTACACTCAGTGTAGGTTCATTAATGAGATGGAACTTGGAAGTGGATGACATGATGGTACAGAGGAGAATGGACATCCTATGTATCCAAGAGATAAGATGGGCAGTGCAGCAAAGTCACTTGGCTTGGAATCCAGAGTCTATTACTCAGGAGGAGGAGAGGCTAGAAATCACATTGGAATTGTGAGTGAGGGGCTTCAGAAGGTGGTGAGGGATGTCCTCAGAATTGATGACAGACTCATGGCAATCATACTCCAGTGTAATGGTAGGGCAGTATTCATAATCTCAGCCTATGCCCCACTGCAGGGTTATGATAGTGAGGAAAAGAGTGCATTCATACAGCAGTCACAGGACCTACTAAATAAACCAGGAAAATGTGAATTGGTGTTGATAATGGGTGACTTGAATGCATATGTTGGAACAGAACAGGATATGAGGACTGCCTGGGTCCACATGGGAGGGGCAACAGAAATAAAGGAGAGACCAATCTAGATTTCTTTCTGGCAAATGGCATAATAGTAGCCAACACATGGTTCTGAAAAAGAGACAGTCACAAGATCACATACAAGAATAGCCAACATATAACTCAGGTAGACTTCCTCCAAGCAAGGAAAAGGCATGGGGTAAAATCAGTGATTGCAAAGTCTTTCTCATTGAAACAGTTGTCCCACAGCATAAACCATTGGTTGCCACAGTCAGCTGCAAGCAGTGGTCAGAGAAGGCTCTAAGGTCAACAGTGACCAGGCTGAAGACCTGGAAGTTGATAGGAGAGAAAGCACAACAGTTCAAGGAATTACTCATGGCTGTAGCATCCCACGAAGAAGAGGAAATAGGTGGAGTCGAAGAACAATGGTAGCACCTTAAAACAGCATGTGTGAGGAATACAGAACAGATATGTGACTGAGAGCCAGGTATGGAAATAAGGTGCATAAGGAAAGCTGATGGTGGAATGCAGAAGCCTAGAAAGTCATCAAAAGAAAGGAGTGCTGGAAAAATGTGGGCGATAGAAAAGACAGACCAGGCTAGGAAGGAATACTGGATGGCTAACAAAGAAGCTAAGAAAGGAGTTGCAATAGCAAAGAACAGGGCATTGGAGGCACTCTACCATCTTCTGTAAAATGACTCAATAGGTGGCACAAAGAAACTATATCAGATTGCAAGACAGAAAGGTAAAGAAGATAGTCAGACACCCTTTGTGATGCCCACCACTGCTGCCAATATGCGATGGCCACCAATATGTGTCATCCCCAGACTGGACCAGTAATGAAGGAGCCTCAATCCTCACCCCTGACACTGGAGAGGAATGTGCATGTGGAATATAAATGGATACACTCAGTATTTCCAGATGCAGATCTTTCTGCATCAAGTACAGTTTCCCTTAAGAGCATGCAGGGAACATACTCAGCCCAGGGTCTGAATGTCTCTATATCTGTCTCCCTGCAGGTTCCCAATTAGACTCCCCACTGGTACAGCTGTAGGGTTAGGTCCTCAGCTGAGTGTCCAAGCCAAGTCCTCCAGCACCCTGTCTGTAAACCCAGTGCATCATGTCCCTGCTTCAAGTAGCTGACACACAGATGCTGAGAGGTTTGATCTGCATGTGCGTGTGCATGCATGCACACACACACACACACACACACACACACACACACACACACACACACACACCTGGGAAAGGCTGAAACAGGTTTACTAGCTATGCCCCCTTCTGTGCAGACTATAAAGCAGTTATCACTGCCACCAGACACTCCCCAATCAGCTACTCTAAGACCCTTAATAAAGGGTGTCCAATTATATTGTGTAATATTAATACTAATACAAATGGTAGTAGTTCACCAAGACGTCTAGGTCTTCTGGAGTGGCCCACACAGTATCACCAAATAAACATAAGTACTCTTAAAGGTTAGATACTTTCTACAAGGATCAGCCACAATAAAAGTTTTAAATATATTTAATAATAATAAAACAGCATGAAAATACTGAATACATATTTACAGTAAACTACAGAGTTCAAATCACAGAAAATTTTGAAATTAACACTGATGCACAGACTCACACAAATAAAGAAAAACACTCTCTGAACTAAGCTTCACTATATTCCTGCCTGAATCTAAAATAATTACTGTTCCCTAGTTAAGTTACTTGCTACCGCAGGGCAAGATGATGTGGGTGAGGGCCTTTCTAGTCAGGCTTCCCAAACAGAATACTCAATACTCTGATATTTCTCTTTTTAATATGTAAAATATAATTTCCAAGATGGCTGGCAGAATTATCTCTTCTGATCACCTGACTAACTTTTCACAGTATTCCCCTTTGAAGCTGAGACAGGAATTTGGCACAGATGGCCACAATACACATCCAAATGTTTATGGCAGTGTTTGGGCCCTCTACTCATTTCACTGAGCTAATGCACAAAGGCTCTTTCCCAGACCTAGTGTCTCTAGTTCTATTCAGCACTGCGGTGTATCATTCTAATGGTTTAACAGCTCATTTACATTTCTCTTATTTTTCGTAAAACAAGCTATCTGGTTAATTGTTACTGAGCCAGTATCATCTTAGGTTCATAGGTAGGTACTAGGCTATCTGCCCAAGGGCATTTGTAAGCCTAGCCAGAGTGTGTCGGCTTTTGCCACCCCATTAATTAATTAACTGATCCTCTGTCAAGCAGAGCCAATGAAGTGATCCCAGGGGTGTATTCTCTGTTATCCATCCACTCGCCAAGGTTTCTCTTGAAGAGTGTTAGTGAGGGGCTCTGCCTGATGTAATTTGGAACTTTGTTCCAAAGCATGGGGAGTCTCTGTGACAGAAATCTATCCCTCCAGCATGTTTTATTTATTGTTGTGGCAAGGTTTAGCTCACTAGAGCATGTGGCTCGCAGTGACTTGGATTTCTTTAGGTGGAGCATGTCCATCAATTCTGAGTTGGACATGGCTTTGTAAGTCAGGCAGAGATCACCTCTGAGTAAGCAATATGCCACTGAGTACAGACGGAGTTTTTTCAGTTGGGCTGCATAGGACATATGTTTGAGACCAGTAATCCTCTTGGTGAGGTACTTTTGTGGTCTTTCCAGCTGTTGGAAGTGTCTTGTGAGGTACATCCCAAATGGGGCATTGTACTCTGTGATGGGTCTAATGAGTGATGAGTAGAGGGGCACTATAACCTCTTTATTTCTAGATGTGAACCCTTTATTAATTAGATGGGCCACATAGGATTTCCTAACTACTTTGGCAATATAATTGTCAAAGGAGAGATTACTATATACATGGGTCCCCAGATCTCTTATTACCTCTTCTGTATTAAGGGGGCTACCACCTATGTGGTAATTAGTGGGTGTTTCGTTTTTCCCAAACTGGATGACTATGCATTTTTTGGCATTTAGCTTGAGGCCATGACTTTGACACCAGGTGTCTGTCTCAGTAAGGCCCTTTTGGAAGATGTCCGTGTCAGCTGGAGAGTCAGTTATGGCTCCCAGTTTGCAGACATTGGCAAACTTGGTTAGCCATAGTCCTCCTGTGTTTGCCTGTACGTCTGAGAAATATATGCCGAACAGTAGGGGTCCCAGGACCGAGCCTTGCGGGACACCACTTGTGGCTGGTTTAGAGTCGGACCTATTCTTACCGTGTGAGTTCTGTCTGTAATTCAGTTGGCAGCCCATCTCGTGACATAGGGGTTTATATTCAGGCTGGTGAGTTTTTCTGTAATACCCAAGTGGGGAATAGTGTCAAAAGCCTTGGCGAAGTCAAGGTAGGCTGTGTGAACCACCTTTCCCTCATCTATGGCCTTGGTGACTGTCTCAAAGAAGTCAACCAGGTTTAGTAGGCATGATCTGCCCTTAACAAAGCCAAACTGGGTTGGGTCAAGTGTTTGGAGGTTCCCAATGTCTTTGTTAATGAGCTTCATGATGATGCGCTCCATAGCCTTGCAGAGCAGGCTAGTCAGGCTTATGGGGCGATAGTTACCAGGGTCATTTGTGGCCCC
The DNA here is from genome assembly GCF_019279795.1 of Protopterus annectens. Lineage (NCBI taxonomy): Eukaryota > Metazoa > Chordata > Ceratodontiformes > Protopteridae > Protopterus > Protopterus annectens. The sequence goes on along the minus strand of NC_056746.1, from coordinate 37,649,788 downwards.
TTCTTTGTGGAGAGGAATAACCATTGCTGTGCGCCATTCTATGGGCACGTAGCCTGTGGAGAGGCTGAGGTTGAACAGCGTGTTTAGGTGGGGGGTTAGTTCGCTCTGTAGTTCATGCAAGATGCAGTCTGGGACACCATCTGGTCCCATTGACCCTGTGTTTTTGGCTTTTGAAAGGGCTGTTTTCACCTGTGTGTCTGATTTTTGGGACACTACACTTTTCCGGTATTGTTGTGGGCCCTTTTGAAAGTGAGAGGGGGGTGAAGTTTGCACTGAATCTATCTGCCAGGATGTTGGTAATATCAGTAGGTTCAGTATATTTTGTGCTATTTTGCACTAGTTCAGTGCATATCTGCAAGTTGCCACTTAGATTCTTAACATAGCTAAAGGAGGCTTTGTGGTTATCTTTTGAATCCTTGGCTATTTTTCTTTTGAAGTTAGCCTTGGATGATTTCATGAGGGGCCTCAGTTTCTTACTGATACTGATCAGGGATGTCTTTCCTTCTTGGGATTTGCTTTTTTTTCTGAACTAGTTTCCTCCTTCTATTGTATAGCCTGTTTATTGCAGGGGTCCACCAAACTGGTTTCCTTCTGTTAGAGGAGTGAGTCTTGGTTTTTCTAGGGATGGCACGTTCCATGCATCCTTGTAGGTGCTCATAGAGTGCATTTGTAAAGGTTTCTGTATCTTGGGCAGCATTATCCTTTAGTGTGGGGGCTGTTAAACTTACCACCTCTGTCTTAAGTAAGGTGAAGTTTGCTTTTGAAAAGTTTTTTACTGTGGCTTCCTTAGTTAGGGGTGGTGGTGGGGTGTGGACATCCCCAGGGTGAACCTTCTATTTCCAATCCACTCATCAAGATTTCTCTTGAAGAGGGTCAGTGGGGTGCTCTGCTTGACATGTATGGGAAGTCTATTCCAGAGCATGGGCAGTCTCTGGGTTATGAACCTGTTCCTCCAGCATGTTCTGTTGATTGTGCTAATGAGGTTGAGGTATGTGGAGCATGTGGTGTGGAGGGATTGGGATTTCTTTAGATGTAGCATTTCTAACAAAGCTGGGTCAGGCATGGCACTGTAAGTCAAGCAGAGATTGCCTCTTAGTAGATGATATGAGACAGAGAATAGCTGGAGTTTTTTAAGTCTGTCCATGTAGGACATGTGTTTAAGGCCTAGGATTCTCTTTATGAGGTACTTTTGTGGCTTTTCCAGCTGTTGCATGTGTCTAGTGAGGTACATGCCAAATGGGGCATTATACTCAATGATTGGTCTAATGAGGGAAGAGTAGAGAGAGATGATGACCTCTTTCTTCCTGGATGCAAAACCCTTGATAATAAGATGTGCCACATATAAGGACTTTCTGAGCACAGTGGCAATGTAGTGGTCGAAGGAGAGGTTGCTGTCAACCTGTGTCCCCAGATCTCTTATAACGCCTTCTGTGTTCAGTGGGCTTCCATCGATGTGGTAATTAGTGGAACTGAGTTTTTCCCAAAGGGGATGACGATGCATTTTTTTTGGCATTTAACTTAAGGCCATGGTTTCGACACAGTCATTGGCCTCAGTGAGGCCTTTCTGTGGGCTGTCTGCATCATTTGGGGAGTTAATAATGGCTACCATCTTGCAGTCGTCTGCGAACTTGGTCAGACAGAGCCCCTCCATGTTGGCCAGGACTTCTGAGAAGTAGATGCCAAACAGGAGAGGACCCAGGGCCAATCCATCTGGGACTCCACTTGTGACTGGTCGGCAGTCTGACTTGGGAGTCCACTACTTTCCCACTGTGGGTTCTATCTGTGAACCAATTTGGAACCCACTTAATGATATAGGGGTTGATGCCTAGTTTGGTGAGTTTATCAATAATTCCTGAGTGGGGAATGGTATCAAAGGCCTTGGCCAGATCAAGGTAGGCTGTATGAACTGCCTTGCCCTCATCCACAGCTCTGGTAACTGACTCAAAGAAGTCAACTTTCACAAAACCAAACTGCGAGGTTTCTAGAGTTTGGAGATTCCCTATATCCTTGTTTATTAGGTCCATAATGCGCTCCATAGCCTTACATATCAGACTCATCAGGCTAATGGGGCAATAATTCCCAGGATCTGTAGTCGCTCCCCCTTTATGGAGAGGGATGACTGTAGCAGTGTGCCATTCATTAGGGACAAAGCTTGAGGTGAGGCTGTGATTGAACAGAGCACACAGATGTGGTGCCAGTTCACTTTGTAGTTCATGTAGAACACAACCAGGGATACTGTCAGGATCCATGGAAGCTGTATTCTTGGCTTTGGACAATGCAGCTTTAACCTGTGCTGCAGTAATGCTGGCTGCCTGGTATTCCTCCGATATTGTGATTGGTCCTTTAGTGGAGAGGGGTAAAGTTGGCATTGAATCTGTTGGCCAGTATGTTGGCAATATCTCTTGGCTCGGTATAGGAGGTACCATTATGCAGTAACTCAGAGCAATCCTGAAAAATGCCATGGAAATTCTTGATATAACTATAGAAGGCTTTGTGGTTGTTTTTAGTGTCTGCCACAATTCTGCCTTCATAGCGTGATTTAGAGATTTTGATGAGGGATCTCAACTTTTTGTTGAGCCTAATAAGGGAGTTTTTCCAGTCTTGGGACTTCTCCTTTTCCTGCAACAGTTTCTTCCTTCTATTGCAGAGTTTATTAATGGCAGAGGACCACCAGATTGGCTTCATTTTTTGGAATAAAGCGTCTTGGTTCTGTTAGGTATGGCTAGTTCCATGCCTTTATGTATGTGTTTGTACAGTGCATTGGTGTATGATTTGGCAGTCATGCATCTATTTTCCATTGACATGGGTGTCGTGAAATTAGCCACATCTGTTTTTAGGAGCCCAAAGTCAGCTTTGGAGAAGTTTTTCATGGTGGTTACCTTTGCAGGGGGTGTGGGTGAGATGTGAATTTCCATGGTGATTAGTTTGTGATCGGATCTAACCAGGGAGGAATTGACTATTGGTGTAGAGCAATGGTTGCCCATGTTAGTATTAACCAGGTCAAGGATGTTGCTTCCTCTAGTGGGGGTAAGAATGAGCTGGTCCAAGGCATTGGAATTTATGAATTCCAGAAAGCATTGGGCCAGTGTATTGGTGCATGAGTATTTTTCCCAGTTGATGGAGGGGTAGATGAAGTCACCTAGTATGAGCGCATTGGGTTGGACCCCAATAGTTTCCAGGGTGCTTAGGACCATGGAGTGAGAGTCTTGGCACATGGTTGGGGACTTATAGCAGGCTATGACCTGAATCCCGTCTTACCCAATGTTAGTTGTACCTGAAGTATCTCAGATTCATTATGCTGGACTACTAGTCTGGAGGTGTGCATATCCTTTCTGAATATGGCGACACCACTGCTTTTGGAACTTCAGTCCATGTTCTGGGGCCGAAAAATGTGGAATGAGTTATAGCCTGGTAGTGCAGGGGTGCTTTCTGCTGCTTTAAACCAGGTCTCCGTTACAGCACAGATGTCGATGTTCTCCATTTTGAGGAGTGCTTCAAGCAAGTGCATCTTGTGATTTAGATGTCTAGCTATGAGCAGCATGACCCTCAGATTGCATTTATTTATAGCTGTTATGGTGGTAATTTGGTCTTTGAACATCACCTAAAAAGGCACTTTAGGGGTGGCAGTATCTGGAAATCCAGGGGTGTCAGATGCAGGCCATCTCTGGCAAAGCATCGAGGTCTGTCAATCATGTCATCCCAAGCAGACAGATACTGGATCCCCTTAGAATGACACCAGAAACTTAGCCCATTGTTAAAGGCAATCATTTTCTGCTTGTACTGGGGTATCATTCTGTGTAATGGTAGGATGCTGCTCAGGGCTAGTGTCATACCTGCCTGGGCCACATAATCCAAGAGCTCCTCCATGTCTCTTTTCATGTAGTCCAGGGAGGTGCATTTCAGGTCATTCACACCCACATGGATAGTGACAGAGTCATACTTTTACTTGTTGTGGAGTGACCCGAGTGCGTGTGTTGTGTGTCAGATTCTGGCACCTGATAGACAGCTGACTGTTACCTTCTCCTTATTCAACCTAGTGAGTGGGACATCAGTGTGCCTCACTATCGAGTCACCTATGATTAGTGTATTGGACAAGCTGTTTTGCCTTAGGGGCTTAGGTTGAGGGGCACACTGTGTAGGTGAGCTGTGTGTCTTGTTGTTTGTGCTGTGTTGTGGTGGTTGAGTGCATTTGGAGGTTTCTTCTGTTTGGGTAGATTTCTATTGAGAGCCTCCACAGTAATGGGTGTGTGGTTTGTGTTTTTATGCGAGAGCTGTGATGGTGGGTCTTCTGGAGGGCTATGTGTTGCATGTGGTGTGGTGCAGGTGTTGACCTTCTCTTGACCAGCTATTCTGGTCTTGGCTTGAGAGTGCATGGCTTCCAATTTGGATATATATGTGCATCTCTCACAAGTCTGAGTGTTGGGAGGTAAGAGGAGAGGGTTGTCTGTGTACATGAGGCAGTTACTACACTGCCTCAGAACACCCAAATTCACCAGATTAATAGGAGAAAGCACAGGGAACTGACCTTTTGATATGCCAGGAGGGATGGTTATTATTACTAAGTACTGGAGCTGTTTTCTTATATATTCCTTTTACAGGAAAAATGCCACTCAAGGTGTCTGAGTCTGCACAGAGCACTGCCAAGCACTTCAGGGTAAACTAATATGTAGACTTAAGGATGAAGTATTTAGGCAGATATTCTGAAGTTAGAAAGAAATCAAGCAGTACTTACTGAAAAATAAAGAATTAGCTTGTCAAGAATGATGAAAAGAGGGGAGTTGTGTGAATGGCTACTAGTAACGCTGGTCTCACCACAGCTTCACTCTGTTGGCACACAATACTCCTTTGCTTCTTCTCTCACCAGAAGCAAAATGTTATTACCAATACCAAGAAGAGAAGCAGGCCACGGCCTGTTTGGTGATCCACAGTCTTGTCCAAGATGATGCAAGGGTCTGCAGGCTTGTAGCCTTTTTCTGGTAGATGCCTTGAACAGCAACCAGACCAATCAGGTATGTTAAGCACAGACACTCACTCTCCAACCAGAAAGTCAGGAATCAATGCACTCTGCTCCTACTCTCACCAGGATCAGAATATAAGCACAGATTCCAAGCTGTCACCTATAAAGCAGTTATTAAGCTTTCTGGTGATCAGCAATCTCCAGGAAATAATGTAACAGCACTGCTTCCCTCACCAGGAGAAACCAGAAGCACTAATCCCAAGATGACTACCAAGAGGCAGAATGTGAGGTCTCCAATAATTGGTGGTCTTGAAAAGATGCTTAAAGGTAAGATGAAAAAAAAGGGTTTATCCTAAACACTGCAGTGTGCACTAGTGGAGTTAGATGTGAAAATAGGCAACTTAAGTTTTACCTGTCGAAAAGTTAAGTTTTAGTGGAGAGCCACTATTTTTAAATCATCAAGATAGATTGAAAGGGGGTGGTCATTTTTGTATTCTGGTACTATGGAATACAGTAGAATGGCCAATGAATTTAAATAGTTAAAGGGGAGTGATTTCACAAAATGATAATTTTCTGCTTACTCACATCAGCCAGTAAAAGCAGAGAGGAAATGAGATATATGTAGGATTACCATACGTCTGGTTTTCCCCAGACATGTCCTCTTTATGTATTCCTGTCCAGGCATCCGGGCAGTTTTTAAAATTTTCACGATTTGTCTGGGTTTTACAATCCCAACTCAGAATTAGAAATCCACACATGCATGGAAGGTAGAAGAGCTCGCGAGAGCAGCGAGTCTGTGTTTGTGCGGGGAGAAGCAGGACTGTAATGTGTCAAGAGAGGACAGGTCGTCGGACTCGGAGTGAGACTCTCACTGTGAGAGAGAGAAGGAGATGGTAGTCTCAATATTTGATGCTAAGGTCAGTGCTAGCTTCAATAACTGCAATATTTGTTATGTTGCACTGTCACTGACTGACTTATTACATATCAAAAGATTTCTTTGGTGACCGTGGATGGAAGTTATTCTTTTAAAGCAAAAAACTTTGTCCACTCTCAAACTCAGTCTTCCCACCTTCTCTACGTAATGTAGAGAAGGTAGGAAAACTGAGACAAACTTTTTGCTTTAAAAGTTTAAATAGCTTCCACTGTCACTAAAGAAATCTTTTGATATGTAAAATAAGTCAGTGAGAGAAGCCTGCAGCCACGTTTCATTAGATGAACTCACTGTGCCGTCATGCTCCGCATTAATTCATCTCATGCTAGAAGAGTGGCACTAAATGATCCTTTATGCAGTTGTTGTGACCTAGTTACAGTAAGCTAGTGCAAAATATCACCGTTAAATTTGAGATTATACAGAAACAGCATGTATAGCAGCATGCAGAAATGAATACAAGAAGTCATCAGCATTTCCATCTTATAATACATAGTGGTTCTACAATGGTTGACAAAGGTATTTGGGAGTAACATCTCATCATTTTATTTGTTTGTTTACCGGGGTAATTTGCTGACTTTAGGTGGACATTTTCAGTCATAACCTTGGCACAAGAAAGTGCAAGAATAACATCAGTAACATGATAAGAGTTCAATAACAATAACAGCTCCCTTACAGACTTAAATCTGTCCTGCAGTATCCTGCAAGCTCCTGGGAGGTTCTATGAAAGACCCTTTACTTTTAGACCTGTTTCACCTTCCCAGAATGAATGAACAGTTTAACTAATCCCAGCCCCAAACACATAAACCTCCACTGTAAAATCAACATTACCTGCTGGTGCATTAGATTTCTTACCCAGCACCCTTTACCTTTGGCACTAACAACCAAAGTACTTCTCCAAAAACAGTTAACCCAGACCTTAACAAATGGATGGGTCTCTGTAATTTCCTGCTTGGTTTTAGTGCTATTGGGTCTCATCTAAAAATAACTAGTCTGTGCTTATCTTTACAGCGGTGATGTGGCTAAACCTCTGTCTTGTCCTAAGCTTAGTTTAAATTTATGAACCTATACATTTAATACACCAAACTCACTTGCTCAAATATATCATTCACCGTTCTTATTAAAAAAAAAGAAAGGAACTATAAGAAATGCAGTTTATTGTACTTTAATCTCCTCTTTATCTGCACTTCTTCAGAAGAAAAAATACTTAAAGCCTGGTAGTTAAATGCACTAAAACTCATTCATGCACAGTAGCAGTAGCCCATGTTTAATCATTTATAAATTAAGTAGCTGGCCTGTAGATTTGCTAGGCCATTCATTAGTCAGTTGTCATCATTTTATTCTATTGTGTTATAAACATAACAGCCAAAGGTGGATGTGTGATTGCATTGTTATTATTATTATTTTTGGTGGGGTGATGGATTGCTCAGAATGTTTGCCTTGTGGTAATGGACCTTTGATGACATTTATTTGAGGTGCAGAATTTGTTCATTGCAGTAAGAAAGCAGTACTGACAGAATTGTCATTCTTTTGTGATGTGTGTTAATGATTTGTGGTTAGATTACTTATTTTACGTGTTTTGTATGCCTGCATCATATCCATTTTTGCAGTTCTTATCTCTTGTGAGTATTAAATTACATTGTACTGAATCTACAGGACAGAAGAAGGAGACAACTCGCTTCTCTCTAATCTGTCATCTGCCTTAGAAGTGCCGTTACGATGGTACCTCCTTTCCATCTTTACTCCCCCCCCCTTACTGTTTCTCTTCCTTTCTGTGCCCTGTTGAATGACTTTGTGGATTCCCTGTCTGCCACCCATTTTGGGAGTATTTGCTTCCATTATTCAGAAAATGCCATGCAGAGAATATTTACATAACTAGATAACGTATAAGCCTTAGGTATTGAAATGCATATGACAGTATTTATTTGTAACAAAGGACAGGATTCTAGTATTTTCAGAAGCTCATTACATTTGTTATAGACTTGCAGTCATCTTTGCAGCTTTACCAGTAAACTAAACAGAATGCCACTCTATCATGTGTGGTCCATAACATGTGCAGGAATCCTTTAAGCAATTTATCTTGAGCTTGTTTCCTTTTCATTTTTTACTTTGATCATGTTTTTGCCATGAAACAAGTAGTTGTTGTCATGCAGCAGGTCTTTTTTGGATAAGAAACTTTTTTCCCCAAGTGGGGTAACATGTAGCTATTTTTCATAATAAGTTAAAATGTTGGATGACAAGTTTTTTGTTGGCATCTGATTATCGTTTTGGATAATTTGATACAGCCGCACAAGTACATTGTTATAATTCTTGGTTATTTTTGCACCTGTCACTAATTTCGGAAGTAGTGTAGCACATTGTCTCAACTTCACAGAATTTCTTAGAATGTCCATTTTTTTCTCATTTGTGGTTTGTTCCTCATAAAGTTTCTTCTTTTCTGGAAAAACTTTGAGGATTGAAGTCCCTAAATAATGCAAGAGACTTGTTATATGCTTCATCATCTCCTTCAGAACTTTTATGCTAATAGAAAATTGCTAGAATAACATGTTTTGTAAGTTTACACAAGCATTATTTAATATCTGACCTGATTTTTGAGCCTTTGTCTCCCCTTTCTTTTTTTTCTGTTATCATTAGTGAAAGTGAATCACATAAGTCAGCTTGAAGACTTGAAATTTAACAAAGTTTAGCTCATGAAAATGCCGAAACGTCGTTGTTCTTTTATGGATGCAATGAAGGCCATGTGCCCATGTTTTTGTGCAGGCAGATATGAATGGGAAGCAGAATGCATGACATATGGTGGTGGAACTTTCATTTCTGTTGCAAATAAGGGTGCACTTGATTTAAATGCACACATAAGTACCACGAAGCATGTTAAAAATGTTTGAGGAAAAAGCTCATCCTCAAAAATCACCAATTTTTTTGTAACATCTGGTTCGAAAATTGATGAATCAGTGTCAGTGGCTGAAGGAACTCTGTCGTTTCATGCCGTTAAGCATCATCACAGTTATAGGTCGATGGACTGCAGTTGTGGCATGTTGAAAACAATATTACCCAACACTGACACTGCACGAAGAGTTTCGTGCACCTGGACTAAAACAGAAGCAATTGTCAACTCTGTCCTGGCTCCACATTCCATCAACTTGGTGGAGAAAGCACTTAACCATATACGTTACTGTGGAGTCGCAATGGATGGTAGCAATCATGGTTCTCTGAAGTTATTTCAGATCATCTTGCAGTATTTTGACTGGAAAAAAGATGGCATACAGTCGAAACTTGTTGATGTTCACAGCACCCCTAATGAAACTGCAGATACAATTTCCAAATGCATTAAGGACACTTTAGACAAGCACCACTTATTTCAGAAATGTATTCCCTTCGCGGGAGATAACTGCAATATTAATTCTGGCGGTGTCAGGCGTGGAGCTGAAGGCTGTAACATCTTTGCTAATTTGAAGAGGATGAAAAAGAGTGGAACGTTAGTTGGAGTTCGCTGTCCAGCACATGTACTAAACAACTCCGTGCAGCATGGCACTGACACACTTAATGTTGACATTGAGTCGATACTTCTCAAAATTTACAACTACTTTTCAATTTACACCATTCGAACTGGACAACTGAAAGACTATAGTGAATTTGTTGAGGTGGAGTATCGTCAGCTGCTTTACCACAACAAAACTAGATGGTTGTCATTATTTCCAGATATTCAGCAGCTGTTGCAGATGTTTCCCGCTTTAAAGTCTTTTTTCTTGTCTCAAAAAAGTCTGCCTATTCTAATATGAAAGTTCTTTGAAAATGATATGGGTGACGTTTACCTATGGCACATGCATTCACTGATGAGTGTATTTCATTCGTACATTGAAGAAATTGAACGTGAAAACAACGTGTTGCTGGAGGTTATACACTGCCTGAAATCTGTTCACACTGTTCTCACACACTGTCAATTAAGGTGAAAGAACTGATAAAGTTGCATAAAGATGGACTAGAAGACTGTTGTGATGCTTTCTGTACACAAGTGGCACCAATGTATAGAACATGTATAGGGTATCTGGAAATGGGGACAGAACCAGTGGAGGAGTTCAGCAAATTTGCATGGATGACATTAATTGAAATTCCAAGTTGGAATGAAGTTGAACAAACTGTGTTATATCTCAGAGAAAAGGGCGTGCGTGTTGACAATTCCAAATGTTTTTTTTTTTTTTTCAAAACAGGTTTATTGTTTTAACATATAAGAGAAATATCATAACAATTTTATACAAGTAATTAAAAATAGGTATTATTATAATATTCAACAAAACAACTAAAGTATTTACAAAGACATCCACTACAATCAGATCAATTAATTAAACTAAAATACAATGCTATTGAAATTAAAATTTTTTTAACAAATTTTGTAAATTATCCCATACAATATAATAAGATGTTTTTCTATTTGTTCTTGTCCTAATTGTGTTTATTTCCATATGGCACACTATATTCATAACATTTTTAAATTCATTGAACGAAGGAGGTGTATCTGAAATCCAATTTCTAGTTATTATTTTCCTAGCCACTGCTAGAATAGACCATAACAAGGGAAGCTTAACCTTTTAACACTTTGAGGTACAGGTGTGTTGAATAATATAACAGATTTACAAATAATTAAATTATCTGTAAAAGAGCCTGCAAAAATTCATTAATTGACTTCCAGTATTCTTTCAATTTTATACAGTCATAAAACATATGAGCCCAGTCAGTATTAATTTCTACATTACATCTCTTACATAAATTATCTTTATTATTTATTTTATTCATCATCAAAGGTGTATAAAAGATCTATGTAAAATTTCCATGTATAAAGTCTCCAGACAATGGAAGACGTAGTTCTATAAGCAGATTCCAAAATATATTGTTTATCTTGTTGATTTGGTGGGTCCCCATTAATAGAAGTGAAATAATTCCAGTATGAATCTACACTGTAAAAAGTTTCTTGTCTGATAATTTTATGTATGTATGAAAGTTTACCTTTATCAGAAACTTTATGTTGTAAATTTAGTATCAAGTAATCAATCAGTGTTGGAATAGATTCTTTAACTGTTATAGACATTAGATCTATTTTATTAATGAGATGTTGTCTAAAGGTCTGAACCTCTAACCAGCAAGTTTCTCTTAGATCAAATTCTTGTTTTAAGAAATCTAGATTTTTAACTTTATTATCAGATATCAACTGATACCAGTACTTTAGATCATTATCTATAGCTAAATGAGTTCCTTCAGAAGTAGATGACAAAAGCATACCCTGAGTATACATTATAGGGAATACAATAAAATTCCATTCCCTATACTTAGGGTGCATGAATATAAAGTTACGATAACTAATAATAATATTTAATGGGTAACAAACCATATGTTTAGGTGTAATAGGTGAAGTACAAAATTCCTTTTGTAACCATAACATGGATTTATTTACAATCATATTTTTATGTGTTAAGGAGATTAGCTTCCAATAATCTTTCCATTTTGTGACATATGACTGATCTATTAATAAAGTAATAACTTTTACAATAGAAGAGATAGTATATAAATTAAAGTCTGGAAAAGAAATACCCCCTTGAGACCAGCTATTAGTATGTTTCTTTAATGCAATCCTAGGTCTATTAGTTGCCCATAGGAAATTTAACATTAGTGTATTCAGTTTCTTGATAATTATTTTTGTAGGTGGAAGTATTATTGATTGTATTAAGTATAAAATCTTGGGGAATATTATCATTTTAATAATTGTAAGTCTCTCCTCCATAGTAAAAAACATATTATTCCAGGTATTAAAAAGATTTTGTATATTAAGAAAACAGGTATTATAATTATTATATATAATAGATTTAATATCTTTAGATAGTATTATACCTAAATAAGTTATCTGACCTGAATTGGGTACATATTTAGTAAAATCACTAATGAGAATATTTTTCGTGTATATATAGGTAGTATTTTAGTTTTTCTTCATTGAATATTAAACCAGAAATACTTTTAAAATTCATCATGTTATCAAATAGAGACTGCATAGAAGAATTAGATCCTGCTGATGTAATTAGAACATCATCTGCAAAAGTTGAATTTTGGATGTTGTATTTTCATCTATTTCAAAACCCTCTATGTCAGTACTGTTTCTGATCAAATTAGCCCAAGGCTCCATTACTAAAGTGAATAATAGTGGAGAAAGTGGACATCCTTGTTTTGTACCTTTAAAAATGGGTATTTTTTGTGAAACATAAGTTCCTACCTTAATATAAGCCAATGTTCCTTTGTATAAATGCTCAATTAGATTTACAAATGCATCTGAGAAGTTTGTGCACTTCATTAAGGTAAACAGATAGTCCCAACTTACTGAATCAAATGCTGAACTTATATCAAGACTAATAAGTGTTAAATATTTCTTTTTCCTATTTGCAAAATCTATTAATGTTAAAGTTCTTCTTATATTATCAAAAGTATTTCTATTTACAATGAAGCCTGTCTGATCTATATCTATAATGCCGAATGATTGTCTTCAATCTATCAGCAAAAATACTCATAAACATTTTATAATCAACATTAAGTAATGAGATGGGCCGATATGAAGAACATCTAGTTGGATCTTTATTAGGTTTTAAAATTGGCGAAATAAATGTATATTGCCAAGATGGGGGGGTTATTAACTCAGTTTGGGCCAAAATAAAAACATTATGTATTAATGAATATGTACTTTTAGAAAGGATTTTATATATCTCTGGTATAATACCATCATTACCCGGTGCTTTGTTTGATTTAAGCTTATTTATTTGTGTAATAACTTCTGTATATGAAATACTCTTGTCCAATAGTTTAATCTGTTGTTTATTAAGCTTTTTATTCATGTTTGTGGTTATAAACTCCTTTATTTTATCTTTAGGTTCCATGTTAATGTTATTATGGTTAATTTTGTGAGAGTGATTTCTAAATTCATCTAGTATTTCTGTAATACTAGAAACATTCTTCTTTTTCCTTAGAGAAAAGATTTCTTTGATATGGTTTTGTTTATTCAACCTTTTTGTTTTATTTTTAAGTCTATGTAAGTATTTGGGGCTTATTGAATAAGACACAAACTTGTATTTTTCTAAAGTTATTTTAACTTTATGAGTTAAACTTTCTTTGTATTTCTCATTTAGTTTGTTTATTTCTTCAATAACTTTCTTGTCCATAATATTTTCTTTATTATTATGTTTATGAGTCTAATTTACTTTGAATATCTAACAATTCCTTATCCCAAGATTTCCTTTTATTATTATACCATCTGATACTTTGTCCATATAGATATGATTTTAAGGCATCCCAAACATAAACAATGGAGACTTCAGGAGTATTATTTATGTCTAAAAATGTTTTACTTCTGAAAGTATATATTCTTTATAGTCTTTTAGTTGAGTTAAGTATGCTGGTATCCTTTTGATCTGAACATTATGAGTATTTTTATCATGAATTCAAAAACAATTGAATTATGATCAGATATAGGACATTAAATGATTTTGGAATTAATTAAATCTGTTACCATCTGGTTAGAAATAAAGACCCTATCTATTTTTGAATAAGTTTTGTATCTGTTAGAAAAAAAGGTGTATGGTAATGAATTTGAATCTATCTGATTATTAATATCATTCATATGATAAGAATTAGCAAAATCATTTAAATGTTTTGCATTAGATGTAATTCTTCTTTTCCCTATAGTGGTAGTATCACTTTCATGTAGTATACAATTAAAGTCACCAGCTAAAATAATATCTCCTATAGAGAATGATATGATCTTATCAAGATGATGTTTCACTGTATTAATACCAATTCCAGGTATCCAATATACATTAATTAAAGTGTAAGTCTTCCCATTAATTTGTATTGTAACCATACAAAACATTCCTTTGTCATCCTGATAAGACTTAATGGTTTTAGGAATGGGCATACTTTTATTCCATAAAATAGCCACTCCTCTTTTTTTCTGAGTGTGCTCTAAACTAACCAATACTGTATATTTGTTTGTGGCTAGTTTATCAATATCTTTTTTCAAAAGATGGGTTTCTTGCAGGAAGACTAAGTTGGCCTTATGTAAATTAATGTATCTTATTAGGCTTGACCTTTTACATGGATTATTCAATCCATTAATGTTTAAAGAAATTCCTTTTAAAGATGTCATTTGGCATTTTTAAAACTTAAGAATCTTATGATCAAAATAACAAATAACAAGATAAGTAATGTTACATCTCCTCCTTTAGGTGTACCTTTAAATATAGCTGTATTTATTGAATCTCTTATGGGATTTGTATAGGATTCAATTTTGTTTGTAGTGACAATGAATGTACAAAATATATTGTGGATGTCAAAACTATATACAAATAACAATGAACAAGTGAAAATAATGTAAGGATTAAACCTTGCATCCAGCCTGGAGTTATAAACTCCAACTTAGAGTAGTATTTACCACTCAAGTTAACCCCTACCCTAAGCAGCAGTACCTCAGCTACCACCTTATCAATTTAATACTAGTTATATTTAACTGAGGTTAACAGTTTTCAATTCAATTATCTAGCAAGACAAGACTATACATTTGGTAAAACAGCATCATATAAACTAAAATAAACCATTTTTTTTTAAACTGTTCATACTACTATATACATCCATGTAATATAAAACACTTGTATTCAAATAGCATTCAAATAATCTTGATGTTAGAAATCAAGAGAAGAGAAAAATAAGTTCTAACATTCATTTAAATCAAAAACTTTGGCTAATATGATTCAGACATTACATATATTAAGATGCATCTATTTTCTGTCATGTAAATGCAATTAACAGCTTCCAAAAACCTTGAATTGCTTGTATAAGAGCATTTACTCAAACTCATTATTGTCAATAGAATAAAATATTGTATTCATAGAAATTGTTATAAATCATACTGCATAGTTATGCAGATTCTCAGAAACACTTATATACATATATACATACACACACACACACACACATATATATATATATATATATATATATATACACACACACACACACACACACACATATATATATATATATATATATATATATATATATATATGTACATACACACACACACACACACACATATATATATATATATATATATATATATATATATATATATATATATATATATATATATATATGCACACACACACACACACACACACACACACACACACACACACACACACACACACACACATATATATATATATCTGATCTCACTGAGTTGTGTCCTTGCCGAGCACTATCTTACTTGCTGTCCCTACAATAAATCTGTCTGCTTTATACAAAATAATGCACAGCAAACACATTTTAGTAACCAGATTTTACAACCATGCTATACTACTGCTTTAAAATATATCACATGACAATTTCTTCCAGAATAGAGTTATAAAATTATTTATGCTTGTCAATCAGATGAATTAAATGAGTTATAGTAATGTATTTGTTTGGAACATAAGTTTTTAACACAGATTATTAAGCTGCTGTTAAGTAGATTTTCAAAAACACTTGAATAAATGTTTCATTTTCTATGCCTCCTAAAATAAGACATTTACTTACTACAAGAAACTGTATAATTTAAACTCATTATAACTGACATATTTTATGAATTATAACATAGATATTTAAGTAATTATATAAAATAACTCACATTTAGATGTTAAAGAGTTCATTTTCCTTCACATAGTCGCATTTGTATCATTTTTATTTCCTGGTAGAGTGACATTCCTGAATCTGTGATGTGTCAGTGTGATATCTAGGTCAAAGGTGAGACTGGCAGCTTTCAGCTTCTCTGTGAGAATTCTGAGAGTTGAAGCTTTTGAAGTAGCTCATGGACACTGTGCATGAGACAGCCCACATCCCAGATTGTCTCTCTTAACATTTTGGCGGGAAAGTCCGTTAAAACTAGTGACAAACATTCATTTAGCAGTGTAAATGCATCTAAACATGACAAAACCTTCACAATGTATTTTACAGGTTATTACAGCCTCTATGTAAGTGAAATTAAGCCCAAAATTATTAATAAGTAATAAAACTCAATATTTTTGTCCCAACTCAATTTTTATGCAAATCTTATTATTTACTGTGTCTATATGATCAAAAGCATTTCTATATATTAATAAAGAAAAGAAAAAGAGAGTAGAAAGTAAAAGGGTGTAAGGCAGAAATAAAAAATGTAAGAGAAAGCTATAAGAAGTATATACAATGGAATATTACTTACTGTTTATATTAATAGAGTTAAAAATAAAACATATTATTTACTATTATTTAGTTCTAATTATTATTAGTTAAAGCATGACAGATTATTTACAAACAAGCATAAGCAGTATAATCAAGAAAGTATAATTAGGAATAGCATTTGAAGAACATATAAACTTTTTACAAGGAATAAATATATTATTATTCTATTAATCATATTTTCATTACTCTTCTCTCCCTGCCCTCCCCCACCCTTTACCCACTACATAATCTAAATAGAATGTCATTGTTTAAACAAAGAAAAGAAGAAAAGGAGAAAAAAAAAAGATAAAGAAAAAAATGTATCAAATTACTGACCTTACTTCTCCTTTTCAGAAAGAGAAACAAGTTGAATCACAGCTTGCCATTAAATCTCCAGATATTTTGACTAGTTATGAAACAAAACATTTCTTTGCACACAGAGAATAACTTTGATTAAATCTTTTTCAAAATATTTGTGGCTTCTTGGAAATGCAGGAACTATATTTAAAAAGATTAATAATGAAATAAAATGAGAGGAAAAAAAAACATAGAACAAATCAGTTGTTTTTTAGTCTCTTCTTCTTCTTCTCTGAAGTCTTCCACGAAGTTTCAGTTGCCAGTCTCTTTAATGAAGGACTAGCCCATTCCATTTCTTCTATTTTATCCAAAATCTTATTTTTTTTGATAAACAGTAAAGCAGAGTCTAAGTCATCGAAAATTTTAGGACCATCAGGAAGGAAGATTTTAAGCTTGGCAGGAAACAGAAGGTATGTTTTAAACTGTGCTTTTTTAAGTTCCCTTATTAGTGGCAGAAAAACTTTTCTTTTAGCTATTACCATGGAAGAATAGTCATTGTCAAAATGCACAGTTGTCTCATTAATCTTAACAGGAGCTTTAGCCCAAGCAGATTTAAGAACCATCTCTTTATCAAAGATGATAGAAATCTAACTATAACTGATCTAGGATAGTTTTTGTTAGAGTTAGTATTAGCTATAGATCTATGTGCTCTCGATACCAAAAGAGAATGCTTCTGGTAAGTCTAAAGTTTTAGGGAGCCATGTTGTTAAAAAAGAAGTAATATTGTTACCTTCAATATTTTCTGGCAGTCCAAAAATCCTAATGTTATTGCACCTAGATCTATTTTCCAGGTCATCCAGCTTTGTTTGTAAATGTGTATTTTGTTTCAGGAGAAACTCAATGTTGATTTCCTCTTCTTGTATTCTATTTTCCATGTCATTCACAGCTTCTTCTATGCCTGTCATCTGGATCTTCTGTTGTTGCAGGTCTATATGTAACAAGTCTATTTGTTTTGTAGTTTTTTCTATGAAGGTGTCTATTTTAGTATCCATTTTATCCATCTTAGCAGTAAGTTGCTGGATTATAATTATCAGAGACTGAAGTTCTTTCTTGATGCTGGAGTCTTGAGAATTTGTCTTACTGAAACTCATTTCAGACTGATAAACTGACAGGAAAATTTCCAAAGTGATTTCTGACAGGAATATTGTTAAGATTTCCTTTCTTTTTTAGATATAGTTCAAGAACTATATAAAACAAACATATTTAGAAAGAAAATTACTTCAAAAATTAATTTTTTAAGTAATTAATTCCTGTCAGTGTAATGAAATTGGTGGAGCTGAAGAAATCTGCTGCTATCCTGTGTTCATCCTTGGCCACGCCCCCTGACAATTCCAAATGTTTTGATCAATTTTGCAATTTGAAGAAATTTGTTGAGGCTAATCTTAATGAGGAAGACTTCAAAGAGATTCTGACTCATGAGAGATGGGTGAAATACTTCAACAGTTGCAAGAATGAGGAATGTTTCTCAGAAATTATTGTGATCGCAGAGTTTTTCTTTGCAATTCCAGCACATAACGCAAACGCTGAACAGGTATTTTTACTGATGCAAAGCCAGTGGACAAAGGAAAGGAACAAGTTGTCGGTTGAATCGATAAAAGGAATTTTGTTCGTGCAGCATAATTTTAAGCATATGTCGTGCAGAGACTTTCACACATACCTCTGCACCCAGCCGAATTTACTGAAAGCAATTAGTTCTTCTGAAAAATATGCTTGGGCAAAAGCACAGGCTCAGTCAGACTTGTCAGATTTTTTGGGGAACCAAGAAGCATGAAGTAAGGATCTTGGTTTCTGCAACATAAACTGTTAATTAAATATTAAAGTTATATATTATAAGTTGCTTTGATTTTAATGAATAAATAATTGACGTTAAGTGGCAACAGTTAATTATTTTGATTGCTAATTATGTTAGGATTATTTAAACTGAATGCTTCATTCTTGTAATTGAGATCTGAGGAAGCGTGGTTTCCCACGTGAAAGCGCTCATCTGTCCGTTTTACTGATATTAAACTGAATTTTACAATTTTTACCATCGTGGTGGTCCTTCCTTGCTTGCTTTGTGGTATTGTTAATTAAATATATTAAATATAAAATAATGCATTATATATACCTTCTCTATTCTTCACACCGAATCGTTTTTTGTATTTGTAATTTTTTGCATGGCCAGAGGTGCTGAAGGCAGAAGCTATTTTTATGGTTGAAAGACTGTGTAACATTTTTTTTATTGTTATTTAACAGAAGAGGGTCTGCTGTGCAAGTTTTTGAGTGGCTCGTATACGGGCGAATCAAAAATCGCCAAACACGGAGCTACTTGTCTGTAATGTGGAACTGCGATGTTCTGCATTAAAGACTAAAGACCTTATTTTATTTATTTTTTTGGTCTTCACCTAGTGTGAAAGACATTTTGTCCTGAATCTATTGACCTCTTTTTAGTATAACCAAATATGGTAACCCTAGATTTATGGTCAAATTAACATAAGGGGCAAGCAACTAGAAAAACAGTGGCGTTTAAGAACACAACAGTAACCAAGTGGGAGGGTGGGAAAAATTTCTCTCTGACTCACAAGAGACAGAGCTGTTGTCTTTTTTTAAGTTTTAATATGCAGTTAAAAGCAGAATACAAGTAAAACACAGTGTAAAGAAATCACAGTATACAAAATAGAAAAAGGCAATAAAGTAATACAAAATACAACAAATAAAAGCAAACTAACCTTTCCCTCAAACTGCAGCAGAGTCTGGGTGAGCCTTTCCAGTAAAGCACGTTATAGAAGGGGACAGTAAATGTGCTACCTGTTTACATTAATGTGCACAGTTTTTTTTGAAATGCCAGAACTTATTTCTATTGGCAGGACTGAATTTACAATGAACAGATTGATTGAATTCTGCAATCGGAGTACATGTTTTTGAATATTAGTTTACATTGTATAATTTCTTCCACTTATGCTGTCCTTGTGAAGTTCCAGTTTTGGAAGAGAGGCCACCAGCTGCTGCATCTGGTACTAGTAATCAATGACCACCTGGTCTGCCACTCAGAGGGGGACAGTGGTCTCTCTGTTGGAGGAGACCGGGAGGGTTTACTGTTGCTGTCTATATCTGCATATCAGAAGTTGGGTGAAGGTTATTCTTCTGAAGGCTGACTAAACAGCATAAGTTGCAGGGACTGGGTGATGCTGTGTGCCAGCAGCTGGTTGCCCACCTTGGCAACATGGAGCACCTTCTAGTGTGACTGCTAGACTTATAACACTGGCAGGTCCCATGAACTTTGACTCCAGAGTAGCAAGAGACACACAACATTGTCCATCCATTGGCTAACATCAGAGACTGAAACAGTACTAATTTCATGAACTCCAATTGTACCTTGATTTAGGAATGGGGTCCATTCCCATCACGAATTAGGTAATCTGTGAATATGAATTAGATAAGAAACTCAAAAGACTTGGAGAAATTACACCAAAAACGTTAAGATGCCTTGATTTGCTACTTGCTGGGTTGATGAACCAGCCATGCAAGCAGACAATCATATAATCTTCTTAGAATGTTCCACTTCATGATATATTCCCTCATGCAGTTTGATCTTGGAAACTCATTTACCACTTTATACTTTGCCGTTCAGGAGATCAGACTGTTCACAATGAAAAAGATACTGATATTTTCATATGTCCTGCCATACATTGTGTGTGTGTGTGTGTGTGTGTGTGTGTGTGTGTGTGTGTGTGTGTGTGTGTGTGTGTGTGTGTGTGTGTGACAGAGAAAGCATGTGTGCATGTTTTAGTTCATGTGGGCATGAGGACTGAACACAACTGATGAAAAAAAAAAAATACATTATACGCATATATACTTGCAAAACAAGATGGGAGACTATCCAAACAGCTTAATAAGAAAATATTAGTTATTAATTAATGTGGCTATCAGTGTTAAAAAGCAGTTTAAATACAGCACATTCACAAAGCCACATGTAAATACACAGAAAGGTATTTGTGGATACACACAAACAGACTCAAATATATGCCAACTATACTCTCAAGATGAATAAAAGGGTCCAGATTCTAAAAGATGGGCCCTTTGAATCATGGCAATCCACAGAGCTGTACATCCAGGTGAACAAAAGGTAAATAAACAAGTATAAACATACACATATTTTGGTGACTGTTCCCAGAATATCGGCTTTCAAAGAATAACTTTGTTAGCAAAACCTGCCATTAGTTCCCTGCCACTTCCTCTTTTATTTAAACTTGACATTGGAATCGACCTTATTTCCATAAACTCTGATATTATATGACCATTTTTTCTATAGTGTGAAAATTCAGGTAAGAGAGTATTGTGTTTTGTCGATATGTGGCTAGCACTTAAGATTGGTGAAAGCAAATTATAAGCACTGTGTGAATGCCTCATAAAAAAGAGTGTTATAATTACTGAAAAATGTTTTCTTTAAAACAGATCCTTGTCCACCTCGTGCTGTGCAGCAGATTGGGCAACAAGTGTTCATTGTTTTAGTAGTGATTACAGTTTTACGGGGATGGTTTAGTAGCCTGGTGCCCAACCCTCCACTGGAGGGCATAATAAACACTCACACTTAGGGCCAATTTACAGTGTCCAATCCACCTACTGCATGTCTTTAGGATGAAACCGGAGCATCCAGAGAAAACTCACATGAAAGCAGGGAGGATATGCAGACTCCACACAAAAGGCAGCCCAGCTCAGAATCAAGCTGGAGAACCTCTTGCTGTGAGTTGACAATGCAAACCACTGCACTACTGTGCCACCCCTAAAACAGCTGGTGCATATTTTTTTTTTAGTAAGGAAAACCTGACTTAAGTCATCACGAGGGAATCACACACAAACATGTCTCTATCATACAGTCTTTCAAGGTACAGGATGAAAAGAACCGTATAAAGAATTATTGCCAAGCTATGTCACAACATTCAGAAACAAAAGTTATGAGAAAAAAGAGTGGAAGTAGGGGTGCATAGGTTTTGTGTGCAAATCATAGAAAGCACTTTACAGAGCTGCTAATTTATCATGTCATATAAAGATGATTAATGATTTTTCCATTTTGCAATGACAAAGAGTACAAGCTGTTGTTTAACTGAAATACGACTGTTATGCCTCACCTCAGAAATTCTTTTAATGACTTCTTCTGTACATTGTCTTCTGTAGTAATCAAAATAAACTAGAGTGATTTTTTTCACATTTGTACACAACATAACTTCTGTTACTTGTTGAATGTGGTTGCCACTTTGACCACTGGGACGTCACATATCATTGGCCTGTAACCTCTCTAACATTTTGAAGAACACCGCTAGTCTTAAACTTTTATTTTAATGATAATTGGTTTAAATGTGAGGTTACAGCAGGGATTGCAACATGTTCTTTTGAGCCTTTTTTTGAAAAATGTCAGCTCTCTTTTCCTTGAGGTGATTTATATTATAATGTAGAATGTTTATATTCAAGCTTACCGGGTACACAAAGTAACAAGATTACTCTTTATCTCAGTGGATGTTTGTCAGTTTGTTTTGCTTCAATTTCTTGCATAAGATTCCAAGTGTAGTCGTTATCAGTTTGTCTGGTAAAACAGGAATTTGTCAGTTCCTGCATTTGTTTGCATTCTACATAGAGACATTTCTAACTGTTAGGATAGTTCACTACAAAAAAACAAAAAAAAGAGAGATACTGGTTTCTGTCAGAAAAAAATGACTGGTGTCACATTCACAAGGTATACTGGAAACTAGTTGTCAAAAGAGTGAAATAAGTTATGAGCAAACTCAACATATATGTGTTCTTAACTTTTCTACCATATTTTGAACTTACTGCTTTAACGATTCTGCATCATGTAGACAGTACTGAAACTGTTCATGTTTTTTTTTTTCAGAAATGATTTTCCAGTGAATTTTATTGTTTTATCATTAAGGAACACAGTATGTTTTTATTGTATTTGAAACATCATATGTATGACATCCAGCCAACACTTTGAGTAACATGCATGACAGGACAATAAAGTGAAGCTTTTCTGCCATGAGGCATTCACTGCCGCAATCCAGTGACAGCACTCCAGTCTGATTTATAATTGAAGCAGAGAAAAGAATTACACCATTACTCAGCCAGGGAGCCATGCTTATCATACGATCATAGTAGATTACTATGCTATCACTGAAAGGGCCTTTTTAAGCTTAGCTATGCTTCCCAATAAAATCTCATAGGTACTGGTTCCCTAGGGTTTTGTGGGGAATATATACTTGTTCACAAATAGACAAACATTTACAAGCTTCTGCGCTCTAATAGAGATATAGGTGCCAGACCATGGGCATATTTATGATTCCCATTCACTGATCCAAGTTTCACTTGAATAAAGTGTAGGGGTGAACTCTGCTTCACATCAATGGGAAGCCTGGTCCAGGAAATGAGACAACATACCTGGCCATCCAGCACATCCTGTTTATGTTGCTATCAAGGTTTAGGTCCCTATATTAACGGTTCCTAGTGCTAGTTGTTTTATAGATATACAACAGGTCCATTAGGGCTGCACTGGGGATGCACTGTACGCCAGGCATAGGTTACTTGTCAGCACCTCTAGGTGTCCAATGGACAAGGCTTTGAGAGATCCTACATTGGACTTGTTTGTCACATCAGGTATTCTTTTCGTGAGGAATCTCTGTGGACACTCTAGTTGTGGCATATTTTTGGCCATGCACATACCAAAGCCCTCAGTCAGGGAGCCATGTATATCTAATATGCAGCCAGAGAGCCATGTATACCTAACAATCATCCATGGAGCCGTGTTTATCTAGCACTCAGCTAGAGAAATGTGTATACCTAGCACTCATCCAGGAAGATGGCACTTAGCCAGAGAAACATGTATATCTAGCACTCGGTCAGGGAGCCAATAATATCTAGTACTCAGGCAGTCAGCCATGTATGCGTTACAGTGTTGAACATTGTGTTGCAGATCCCTTTTAACTGTGCTGCTTTGGCATCAAAGTGTCTCACTGTCCAGGACATTCATAGTGGGACTCAGATCAAGTATTTGTCTAGGTGATGGCACTTGCACTCATAACTTAACTAGACATTATCAGATTAACTATACAGCTACAACACAGTGACTGTCTGTACTTTATCAAAAATCTCAGACAGTATCAAGACACTGCCACATACTGCCATACCAAAACTTTAAGCACCATACCCAAAAGGATTTAAAGAATATGCATCATGTACAAGGATTGCGTTAAATGACTATATTCATTAATCAAACCAATATATGCTTTCCCAGTTAAAGAGGTGTGTAAAAGAAGGATATTCCTGGGAGAAATGCTCAAAAAAGAGCGTTGTTCTGTGGCATAGAGGATAAAGTCCTGATTATGACAAAGAATCTAAGCTTAACTACTGGCTTGAGAGACATCAACAGATGGAGAAGGATAAAGTCCTGACTTATGATCCAGGTGCAGTTAGCAGCTCAGATGTCTGAGGTACTGTCAAAGAGAAAATGGGCATGTTCATCCTGGGTGAAGGTGAGAGTGGGGACATCTGGGGCACTGTCCTTTGGGAAATGGGAGCAACAGCCAAGTTGTCATGGAGGCAAGATGATTTCTTGATGAACTCCAATGCAAATCCATCCTAGGATGTATGGATGCTTATGGGGTGGGGTGGTGATGGGGGATTTAAAGCACAGCAAAATCCTTCCTTAGCAGTTTTATGACACTGTCACAGGATTTTTTGATCTCCTCAATGGCCCAAAACATGGTGGGGGACATCAGAGCTTTGGCTTTTTGGGCTCAGTAGGCCCAGTGAAAGAAGAGAGGATACCAAAAGCAGTTGACGGGGGGGGGGTTAGAAAAAAGTACTAGCAGCTTAGGTACTGAATATAGAAAAATAAACAAACCAACAAAAAATGTAATGGGTGACAATATTTATTTTATTATTATTTATTTAACATCTGTTTTGCCAGGATAGTCCAACTGGACAACAAGCGTCCATTTTCAGCAGAGTCTTGGGGAGAAAAACTCCGTAAGTTTACAGAGAGAAGAAAATTTTACAAAAGAGACATCACAGAGTAGTAGCATACAGATTGTAGAATTTACAGATGTTAGAATACAATAAGGGGATATTCCCCCTTTTGGTTGAAAATACAAGTGTACAAAATATACAATGAGAGTAGATAAGTAAAGCATTGCGAGATGTTTCACAATTGAACAAGAGTATATAAATGTTTACGTTTCCATATATACATGCAAGCAAATATACTTGTAAGAGTATACATATATATATATATATATATATATATATATATATATATATATATATATATATATATACACACATGCATACACATATATATATATGGTCTACCTGACATGGTCGACAGTTCATATGGTCGACAGTTCATTTGATCGACAAGCATTTTAGGTGGGGGGCTTTGCCCACCACACCCCCCAATGTGGGGGGCTGTGCCCCCCACACCCCCCCTAACTATATATATCAACTCCAGGGTCGCACAACATTGGGGAAGGGGGCAAATCTGCTTGTTGATCAAATGAACTGTCGACCAAATGAACAGTCGATCATGTGAACTGTCGACCATGTCAGGTAGACCTATATATATATATATATATATATATATATATATATATATATATATATATATACACACACACACACACACACACACACACATATATATATATATATATATATATATACACGTGCATACACATATATATATGTATATATATATATATATATATATATATATATATATATATATATATATATATATATATTTACACACACACACACA
>NC_056746.1:37510477-37624001 GCF_019279795.1 Protopterus annectens | reverse complement strand
TGGCCTTCATCCCGTGTATTTTACGTTTGGAGCCTATCACTCCAGTGTAGTTGTAACTAGTCCCAGTTCCATAGGCTAGGAGTACATTACGTTTGGAGCCTGTCACTCCAGTGTAGTTGTAACTAGTTCCATAGGCTGGGAATACATTACGTTTGGAGCCTATCTCTCCAGTGTAGTTGTAACTAGTTGCATAGGCTGGGATTACATTACGTTTGGAGCCTGTCACTCAAGTGTAGTTGTAACTAGTTCCATAGGCTTGGATTACATTACGTTTGGAGCCTATCACTCCAGTGTAGTTGCAACTAGTTCCATACGCTGGGATTACGTTATGTTTTGAGCCTGTCACTCCAGTGTAGTTGTAACTAGTTCCATAGGCTAGGATTACATTACGTTTGGAGCCTATCACAACAGTGTAGTTGTAACTAGTTCCATAGGCTAGGATTACATTACATTTGGAGCCTATCACTCCCGTGTAGTTGTAACTTGTTCCATAGGCTACGATTACATTACGTTTGGAGCTTATCACTCCAGTGTAGTTGTAACTAGTTCCATAGGCTAGGGTTACATTACGTTTGGAGCCTATCACTCCAGTGTAGTTGTAACTAGTTCCATAGGCTAGGATTACATTACGTTTGGAGCCTATCACTCCAGTGTAGTTGTAACTAGTTCCATAGGCTAGGATTACATTACGTTTGGAGCCTGTCACTCCAGTGTAGTTGTAACTAGTTCCATAGGCTAGGATTACATTACGTTTGGAGCCTATCACTCCAGTGTAGTTGTAACTAGTTCCATAGGCTGGGATTACATTATGTTTGGAGCCTGTCACTCCAGTGTAGTTGTAACTAGTTCCATAGGCTAGGATTACATTACGTTTGGAGCCTGTCACTCCAGTGTAGTTGTAACTAGTTCCATAGGCTAGGATTACATTACGTTTGGAGCCTGTCACTCCAGTGTAGTTGTAACTAGTTCCATAGGCTGGGATTACATTACGTTTGGAGCCTGTCACTCCAGTGTAGTTGTAACTAGTTCCATAGGCTAGGATTACATTATGTTTGGAGCCTGTCACTCCAGTGTAGTTGTAACTAGTTCCATAGGCTAGGATTACATTACGTTTGGAGCCTATCACTCCAGTGTAGTTGTAACTAGTTCCATAGGCTAGGATTACATTATGTTTGGAGCCTGTCACTCCAGTGTAGTTGTAACTAGTTCCATAGGCTAGGATTACATTACGTATGGAGCCTATCACTCCAGTGTAGTTGTAAATAGTTCCATAGGCTAGGATTACATTACGTTTGGAGCCTGTCACTCCAGTGTAGTTGTAACTAGTTCCATAGGATAGGATTACATTACATTTGGAGCCTATCACTCCAGTGTAGTTGTAACTAGTTCCATAGGCTAGGATTACATTACGTATGGAGCCTATCACTCCAGTGTATTTGTAACTAGTTCCATAGGCTAGGATTACATTACGTTTGGAGCCTATCACTCCAGTGTAGTTGTAACTAGTTCCATAGGATAGGATTACATTATGTTTGGAGCCTATCACTCCAGTGTAGTTGTAACTAGTCCCAGTTCCATAGGCTAGGAGTACATTACGTTTGGAGCCTGTCACTCCAGTGTAGTTGTAACTAGTTCCATAGGCTGGGAATACATTACGTTTGGAGCCTATCTCTCCAGTGTAGTTGTAACTAGTTGCATAGGCTGGGATTACATTACGTTTGGAGCCTGTCACTCAAGTGTAGTTGTAACTAGTTCCATAGGCTTGGATTACATTACGTTTGGAGCCTATCACTCCAGTGTAGTTGCAACTAGTTCCATACGCTGGGATTACGTTATGTTTTGAGCCTGTCACTCCAGTGTAGTTGTAACTAGTTCCATAGGCTAGGATTACATTACGTTTGGAGCCTATCACAACAGTGTAGTTGTAACTAGTTCCATAGGCTAGGATTACATTACATTTGGAGCCTATCACTCCCGTGTAGTTGTAACTTGTTCCATAGGCTACGATTACATTACGTTTGGAGCTTATCACTCCAGTGTAGTTGTAACTAGTTCCATAGGCTAGGGTTACATTACGTTTGGAGCCTATCACTCCAGTGTAGTTGTAACTAGTTCCATAGGCTAGGATTACATTACGTTTGGAGCCTATCACTCCAGTGTAGTTGTAACTAGTTCCATAGGCTAGGATTACATTACGTTTGGAGCCTATCACTCCAGTGTAGTTGTAACTAGTTCCATAGGCTAGGATTACATTATGTTTGGAGCCTATCACTCCAGTGTAGTTGTAACTAGTTCCATAGGATAGGATTACATTATGTTTGGAGCCTATCACTCCAGTGTAGTTGTAACTAGTTCAATAGGCTAGGATTACATTACGTTTGGAGCCTATCCCTCCAGTGTAGTTTTAACTACTTCCGTAGGCTAGGATTACATTACGTTTGGAGCCTATCTCTCCAGTGTATTTGTAACTAGTTCCATAGGCTGGGATTACATTACGTTTGCAGCCTGTCACTCCAGTGTAGTTGTAACTAGTTTCATAGGCTAGGATTACATTACGTTTGGAGCCTGTCACTCCAGTGTAGTTGTAACTAGTTCCATAGGCTAGGATTACATTACGTTTGGAGCCTGACACTCCAGTGTAGTTGTAACTAGTTCCATAGGCTAGGTTTACATTATGTTTGGAGCCTGTCACTCCAATGCAGTTGTAACTAGTTCCATAGGCTGGGATTACATTAAGTTTGGAGGCTATCACTCCAGTGTAGTTGTAACTAGTTCAATAGGCTGGAATTACATTATGTTTGGAGCCTGTCACTCCAGTGTAGTTGTAACTAGTTCCATAGGGTAGGAATACATTACATTTGGAGCCTATCACTCCAGTGTAGTTTTAACTAGTTCCATAGGCTAGGATTACATTACGTATGGAGCCTATCACTCCAGTGTAATTGTAAATAGTTCCATAGGCTAGGATTACATTACGTTTGGAGCCTGTCACTCCAGTGTAGTTGTAACTAGTTCCATAGGATAGGATTACATTACATTTGGAGCCTATCACTCCAGTGTAGTTGTAACTAGTTCCATAGGCTAGGATTACATTACGTTTGGAGCCTATCACTCCAGTGTAGTTGTAACTAGTTCCATAGGCTGGGATTACATTACGTTTGGAGCCTGTCACTCCAGTGTAGTTGTAACTAGTTCCATAGGCTAGGATTACATTACGTTTGGAGCCTATCACTCCAGTGTAGTTGTAACTAGTTCCATAGGCTAGGATTACATTATGTTTGGAGCCTGTCACTCCAGTGTAGTTGTAACTAGTTCCATAGGCTGGGATTACATTACGTTTGGAGCCTATCACTCCAGTGTAGTTGTAACTAGTTCCATAGGCTAGGATTACATTACATTTGGAGCCTATCACTCCAGTGTAGTTGTAACTAGTTCCATAGGCTAGGATTACATTACGTTTGGAGCCTATCACTCCAGTGTAGTTGTAACTAGTTCCATAGGCTAGGATTACATTACGTTTGGAGCCTATCACTCCAGTGTAGTTGTAACTAGTTCCATAGGCTAGGATTACATTACGTTTGGAGCCTATCACTCCAGTGTAGTTGTAACTAGTTCCATAGGCTGGGATTACATTACGTTTGGAGCCTATCACTCCAGTGTAGTTGTAACTAGTTCCATAGGCTGGGATTACATTACGTTTGGAGCCTGTCACTCCAGTGTAGTTGTAACTAGTTCCATAGGCTAGGATTACATTACGTTTGGAGCCTATCACTCCAGTGTAGTTGTAACTAGTTCCATAGGCTAGGATTACATTACGTTTGGAGCCTATCACTCCAGTGTAGTTGTAACTAGTTCCATAGGCTAGGATTACATTACGTTTGGAGCCTATCACTCCAGTGTAGTTGTAACTAGTTCCATAGGCTAGGATTACATTACGTTTGGAGCCTGTCACTCCAGTGTAGTTGTAACTAGTTCCATAGGCTGGGATTACATTACGTTTGGAGCCTATCACTCCAGTGTAGTTGTAACTAGTTCCATACACTGGGATTACATTATGTTTGGAGCCTGTCACTCCAGTGAAGTTGTAACTAGTTCCATAGGCTAGGATTACATTACGTTTGGAGCCTGTCCCTCCAGTATATTTGTAACTAGTTCCATAGGCTGGGATTACATTACGTTTGGAGCCTGTCACTCCAGTGTAGTTGTAACTAGTTCCATAGGCTGGGATTACATTACGTTTGCAGCCTGTCACTCCAGTGTAATTGTAACTAGTTTCATAGGCTAGGATTACATTACGTTTGGAGCCTGCCACTCCAGTGTTGTTGTAACTACTTCCATAGGCTAGGATTACATTACGTTTGGAGCCTGTCACTCCAGTGTAGTTGTAACTACTTCCATAGGATAGGATTACATTATGTTTGGAGCCTATCACACCAGTGTAGTTGTAACTAATTCCATAGGCTAAGATTACATTATGTTTGGAGCCTGTCACTCCAGTGTAGTTGTAACTAGTTCCATAGGCTAGGATTACATTACATTTGGAGTCTGTCACTCCAGTGTAGTTGTAACTAGTTCCATAGGCTAGGATTACATTACGTTTGGAGCCTGACACTCCAGTGTAGTTGTAACTAGTTCCATAGGCTAGGTTTACATTATGTTTGGAGCCTGTCACTCCAATGCAGTTGTAACTAGTTCCATAGGCTAGGATTAGATTACGTTTGGAGCCTGTCACTGCAGTGTAGTTGTAACTAGTTCCATAGGCTAGGATTACATTACGTTTGGAGCCTGACACTCCAGTGTAGTTGTAACTAGTTCCATAGGCTAGGTTTACATTATGTTTGGAGCCTGTCACTCCAATGCAGTTGTAACTAGTTCCATAGGCTAGGATTACATTACGTTTGGAGCCTGTCACTCCAGTGATTTTTGTTCATTAGTTTGAGAAGAAAAAAAGAGGTTAAATAGGGTTGGGTCTTTTGTGGTTCAAAAAGCATGACACATGATACCTCAGAGCAGCTGGTGGGCTACTGAATATAAGAATAGTTATTCTAATCTGTGAGAATAGTTGAATGATTTAAAGTCTTTAATTTTCTCGGTTTGATGTCCTTGGGGCTGTTCCAGTGGAGTGGTTTGGTTGGATCTGTACACGCACATCCGCTCTTCACCTGGGTGCCAACAGTCATAGTTGTCTTTATCTGGAGCCAGATGATATGTTCATTATAGTGACAAAATTGTCAGGGTATTGTCCAGGTATAGGCTGCTACTATTGATGAGTGGTGAGGACTTTCACTGGTATTTGACAGTGATGGAAGCAATGAACAGAAGCACGACTTTTCTTCCTGCAATGTATAGTTGCTTACACTGCACCCATGTCACATCTCTGCACATGTGTGATTACCATGCCAGACATGTTTGTGGAAACGTTTCATTTTGGGTGCATGTATACCTGGACATAATTACGAGGATGTTGCTTGGGGAAATAATTCATTGCATATCAGGGAAGTGCTTCTGCATACATGGTATTACTGTTGAAGTGACTGCTGGGCCAATTTGTGTCATTTTGGTGCCTGTGCATACAGAATGCAAACAACTAGAGGGGTTACTGGGGACATTAGACAGTCCGTCTGCAAATTACATTGGGTTACATTACTTATAGTATAGCACAGAAGACAAGAAATCACTTCTGCTTGTAGTATTCTATTTATGATTATGCTGCCTGATAAAGGTTATCACCAGGTGACTACTGACAGGATAGAGCTATCATATTTTTTGTGCATTTATCCTGGCTTTGTCACTCATGCGTGGAATTTAGGTGGGAGGAAGGGCTCAGTAATATCTAAGTGTTATACTATTTGACTGAATGACTCAGGTCTTCTTACTGATGATAATGAGTCTGTGTTACATAACAGCTGCACAACGTAATATAATGAATGCCTACTCAACAACTTATATGCAGCAATTATCACCTGTGTCTCAGCATGCATACCTTTGCAGTAATGAAAAAAGGTCATTATCATATTAGCAATATGTGCAGTTACAATATAGCAGTGAGTCATTATCACTTTTCTGGGAAAAGTATCAGCTGCTGTCACGTTATTCACAGAAGTAGAAGTCGTTATCACTAAGCCAGGCTGTGTTTTTTTCTCTGCTTGGAGTCATTGCAAGCAACCCCCCCCCCCATTCTTCATCAACTGCCTACCCTCCTAAACCCCTGATTGTTTTCTTCCTGTATATATATATATATATATATCTATATATATATATATATATATATATATATATATATATATATATATATATATATATATATATATATATATAGGTTCATAGGTTCATACTAGGCTATCTGCCCTAGGGCATTTATAAGCCTAGCCAGAGTGTGTTTGGCTTTCGCCACCCATTTTAAATTATTTATTTATTTATTTATTTTATTTTACATTTGTTAACCGGGCTGGTCTAGCTGGATACATATCCGTTTTCAGTAGAGGCCCGAGGAGAAAAGCTCCAATACACAATAGAAGTACATATTTAAATTGCAAGATTCAAAGTATTGTTACAAAAAGAGAGTATAGCTTACATATGCAGGAATGAAAATTTACATAGATGTTATATAAGACAAAAGGACAGACAGGAAGTTATACATAAAACATTGATTTCGTTAATGATACTGAAAAATAGACTGAAATCAGAGATTTTCCTTATTACTAAAAGGAAAGAGAAATTTTAGAGATCTGCAATTAGGGAAATGGGCTAGGGAAGTGGAACTAGAAGTTATGAGATATGTAGTTAGTCAGGTTCTCGACATGGGCATGTCCATTGTGTGGAGAGATATTCTTTAAGGTTAGATTTGAAATGATTGAGCGAAGTAGTAAGTCTAAGGTTGTTTGGCAGGGAGTTCCACTGCTTGCCAATGGAATTGGCGTAAAGGGCATCCCCACCTGAGTTTTTTGCTTTAATGGTTAGGATCTGGATGCTGTTTGATGATCGGAGACTGTTGAGGTTAGTATATGGAGTTAGAATTTTGCACAGTGAGGGAGTTCAATCAGGATGGTTGATTATTTTATAAGCTTTGGCGAGTTGGCTAAGTTTGAGGAGATTTGGCAGTTCCAACCAGCCAAGTCTTCGCAGATTAAGGCAATGATGGGTTCGATAAGGGGAACCAGTAATAAATCTGGCAATGTGGTTATAGGCAAGAGAGAGCATGTTAAGTTCACGTTTATTGAGAAAAGAGAGGATCGGGGAAGCATAGAGGAGGGAAGAGAGGAGATGGGTGCGAGCAATAGTTAATTTGGTAGTGGAAGTTAAGAAGTTTTTAATTCTGTACATAGATCCTAGTTTTTTGTTAACAGACTTTACTGTTTGGGTAATGTGTATGTCAAATTTGAGCTTATGATCAATAGTGACACCTAGCAGTTTGGTACTGGTGACAGGGGTTATGAGGGTCCCATTATTGGATTTAATATGAAAGGTTATGTTGTTAGTGTTTGGGAGTTCTTTACCTAGAGGTGAGAAGACGTTGGGGAAGAAAAGTAATAGTTTGGTTTTAGCTGGGTTAAGTAGGAGTTTTAAGTCAGTGAACCATTTTTCAACTAGTGAAAAACAATGTTGTGTGGTCATTTGGAGATTCGAGAGGGAGACGTCGGAGCAGATTAAGGTGGAGTCGTCGGCATATTGTATGCAGGTGGATTTAGGGATGACTGACTGAAGGTCATTTATGAAGATGGAAAACAGAAGTGGGCCCAGTATCGAGCCCTGAGGAACGCCTATGGTATTCGGGAGCAGTCCTGATATTCTGTTTTGCCACAGGACAGCTTGTTGCCTACCAGTGAGGTAGGCATTGAACCAGTTTAGTGCTGGAGTGTCCAGACGTAGGGTTTCAAGGATGTTGAGAAGGAATTGATGATTGACCATATCGAATGCTTTTGATAGGTCCAGAAAGAGGGCAGATGATATGAGTTTGTTATTACGATTGTTGTTGATTGTGTCAACAAAGGAAAGGAGGGCAGTAGTTGTACTATGGTGCGGGCGAAAACCATGCTGGGCATTGGACAAGAGATTATTAGAGGTCAGATAGTGAAGAAGTTGTTTGTGGATGCATCTTTCCATGATTTTCGCTATCGGGGACAGAATGGCTATTGGTCTATAATTTGACGTTTCCAGGGAGGTACCTCCTTTGTGAAGTGGAATGATATAGGAAGTCTTCCAAATGGAGGGAATGTTCATCTCAGTTATAGTTCTATTTATTAGGATTGATATGGGGTAGGCTATTTCATCAGATGCAATTTGTAAGAATTCCGCAGGAAGGTGGTCAGCCGCTAGGGTAGTTGGTTTGAGTTTTTTTAGGAGCGAGCGTACATAGGAGGAAGAGACTGGCTTTAAATTAAAGGGGGTAGGGGTGTCACGATGCAGTTTAGCAGCAGGTGGGGAAGTGGAGGTAAGGTGACTGGCTAGGGTTTGGATAGTCTCAGTGAAGAAGGAGTTAAAGGTGTTGGCTACTTCTTCTTGGCCTTTCTCTAAGAGTTTCTCAGATGCCCTTTTTCGAGGTTAGTATACTGTGCCTCTGTCTAACAGTGACACAGAAGTGATACCCGGGGTAAACCTACAATCTCCCATCCATTCATCAAGATTCCTCTTGAAGAGAGTCAATGAGGGACTCTGCCTAACCTGGACTGGGATTTTATTCCAGAGTGAAGGGAGCCTCTGGGTTATGAATCTTTCCCTCCAGCATGTCCCATTTATTTCAGTGCTGAGGTTCAAGTCTCTCGAGCGCGTAGCTCGATGGGATTTGGATTTTCAGAGGTGCAGCATGTCCATTAATTCCGGGTTGGATATGGCTTTATACGTCAGGCACAGATCACCTCTGAGCAGGTGGTATGCCACTGAGTAGAGCTGGAGTTTCTTTAACCGGGCAGCATATGGCATCTGTTTGAGCCCTTTGATCCTCTTGGTGAGGTACTTTTGGGGTCTTTCCAGTTGCTGCAGGTGTCTGGTAAGGTACATCCCAAAAGGGGCATTGTACTCAATTATGGGCCTGATGAGGGATGAGTAAAGAGGCACGATGACCTCCCCTGATCTAGATGTGAATCCCTTCATGATTAGGTGGGCTATATAAAATGTTTTTCTAACCACTTTGGCCACTTGGTTGTCAAATGAGAGATTGCTATCAACTTGGGTCCCCAGGTCCCTAATTACTTCTTCTGTACTTAATGGATTACCACCTATGTGATAATTTGTGGGCACTTTGTTTTTGCCAAAGGGGATGACTATACACTTTTTGGCGTTTAGCTTGAGGCCATGGCTCTGGCACCAGTTGTCTGTTTCTATGAGGCCCTTTTGGAGAATGCTTGTGTCGGCTGGAGAGTCGATTATGGCGCCCAGTTTGCAGTCATCTGCGAACTTGGTCAGCCACAGTCCTTCCGTGTTGGCCTGAACCTCCGAGAAATATATACCGAACAAGAGAGGTCCCAGGACTGAGCCTTGTGGGACGCCACTTGTAACTGGTTTAGAGTCTGGCATGGCTCCAGCAATTCTAACCATGTGGGGTCTGTCCTTGAGCCAGTTTGCAACCTATCTAGTGACATAGGGGTTTATATTTAAGCTGGTAAGCTTATCTATAATGCCAGAGTGGGATATTGTATCGAAGGCTTTTGAGAGGTCCAGGTAGGCTGTGTGGACCACCTTCCCCTCGTCAATGGCCTTGGTGACTGTTTCAAAGAAATCGACCAGGTTTAAGAGGCAGGATCTGCCCTTAACAAAGCCGAACTGGGTAGGATCCAGTGTCTGTAGGTCCCCAATATCTTTATTTATGAGGTCCGTGATGATCCTTTCCATAGCTTTGTAGACCAAGCTAGTCAGGCTTATGGGGCGATAGTTTCTAGGATCCGTTGAGGCACCACCTTTGTGGAGCGGGACCACTGTTGCTGTACGCCACTCTTTGGGTACATATCCTGTAGTAAGGCTAAGATTGAACAGTAGTTTTATGTTTGGGTTTAGCTCTTCTTGGAGTTCATGTAGAACGCAGCCCAGCACACCGTCTGGTCCCATTGATGCTGTGTTTTTTGCTTTGGAGAGGGCGGCTCTTACCTGAGCATTTGAGATGTCAGGAGGCAGCACTCTGCTGGGATAGATATTTGCCCTTTTGGTGGGGAGGGGGGATGAGAAGTTTGTGCTGAACCTGTCAGCTAGGATGTTGGCAATGTTTGTGGGTTCGGTGTATTTTTTGTCATTTTGGACTAATTCTGAGCATATCTGGGAATTCCCACCCAGGTTCCTAACATAACTAAAGAAAGCCTTGTGATTATCCTTAGTGTCCTGTGCAATTTTTCTCTCGAAGCTGGCCTTAGACGATTTTATGAGTGCCCATAGTTTTTTGCTAATATTGATCAGAGATGCCTTCCCTTTTTGGGATTTTGCTCTATCATGTAGTAACTTCCTCCTTCTATTGTATAGTTTGTTTATGGCTGGGGTCCACCAGACAGGACGTCTGCCTTTGGAGGATTGGGTCTTGGTTTTATTTGGGATTGCATGATCCATGCATTCCTGAAGGTGTTCATAGAATGCGTTTATAAAGGATTCTGCGGTCTGGGCTGTATTTTCCACAGGCCTGGGGCTTTGAAGGATTCCACCTCAGTTTTGAGGAGTGTGAAATTTGTTTTAGAGAAGTTTTTCACTGTGGTTTTCTGGGCAGGGGGTGGGGTTGGGATGTGAATATCCAGTGAGATTAGTTTATGGTCTGATCTTACCAGTGAGGGATACACTTCTGGTCTGGAGCATAGAGTCCCCATGTTGGTGATGATCAGGTCCAGTATGTTTTCCCCTCTTGTGGGAGTGGTAACAAGTTGTTCCATAGCATTTGAGTTTATAAATTCTAGGAACCTTTGGGCTAGGGTGTTGGAGCTAGAGTAATGCTCCCAGTCTATGTTTGGGTAGTTGAAGTCGCCCAATATAATGGTGTTTGGAGAGACCTTCATATTTTCCAGTGTTCTCAGGAAGGCCGAGTGGGGTTCCTGGTTTTGGGAGGGTGGTCTGTAGCAGGCTATAAACTGGAAGGCAGTTTTACCCACCTTCCCCTCGTCAATGGCCTTGGTGACTGTTTCAGAGAAATCAACCAGGTTTAAGAGGCAAGATCTACCCTTCACAAAGCCGAACTGGGTAGGATCCAGTGTCTGTAGGTCCCCAATATCTTTATTTATGAGGTCCTTGATGATCCTTTCCATAGCTTTGCAGACCAAGCTAGTCAGGATTATGGGGCGATAGTTTCCAGGATCTGTTGAGGTACCACCTTTGTGGAGAGAGACCACTGTTGCTTTATGCCACTCTTTGGGTACATATCCTGTAGTAAGGCTGAGATTGAACAGTAGTTTTATGTTTGAGTTTAGCTCTTCTTGGAGTTCACGTAGGACGCAGCCCGGGACACCGTCTGTCCCATTGATGCTGTGTTTTTTGCTTTGGAGAGGGCGGCTCTTACCTGAGCATCTGAGATGTCAGGGGGGCAGCACTCTACTGGGATAGATATTTGCCCTTTTGGTGGGGAGGGGGGATGAGAAGTTTGTGCTGAACCTGTCAGCTAGGATGTTGGCAATGTCTGTGGGTTCGGTGTATTTTTTGTCATTTTGGACTAATTCTGAGCATATCTGGGAATTCCCACCCAGGTTCCTAACATAACTAAAGAAAGCCTTGTGATTATCCTTAGTGTCCTGTGCAATTTTTCTCTCAAAGCTGGCCTTAGACGATTTTATGAGTGCCCGTAGTTTTTTGCTAATACTGATCAGAGATGCCTTCCCTTTTTGGGATTTTGCTCTATCATGTAGTAGCTTCCTCCTTCTATTGTATAGTTTGTTTATGGCTGGAGTCCACCAGACAGGATGTCTGCCTTTGGAGGATTGGGTCTAGGTTTTATTTGGGATTGCATGATCCATGCATTCCTGAAGGTGTTCATAGAATGCATTTATAAAGGATTCTGCAGTCTGGGCTGTATTTTCCACAGGCCCGGGGGCTTTGAAGGATTCCACCTCAGTTTTGAGGAGTGTGAAATTTGTTTAAGAGAAGTTTTTCACTGTGGTTTTCTGGGCAGGGGGTGGGGTCGGGATGTGAATATCCAGTGAGATTAGTTTATGGTCTGATCTTACCAGTGAGGGATACACTTCTGGTCTGGAGCATAGAGTCCCCATGTTGGTGATGATCAGGTCCAGTATGTTTTCCCCTCTTGTGGGAGTGGTAACAAGTTGTTCCATAGCATTTGAGTTTATAAATTCTAGGAACCTTTGGGCTAGGGTGTTGGAGCTAGGGTAATGCTCCCAGTCTATGTTTGGGTAGTTGAAGTCGCCCAATATAATGGTGTTTGGAGAGACCTTCATATTTTCCAGTGTTCTCAGGAAGGCCGAGTGGGGTTCCTGGGTTTGGGAGGGTGGTCTGTAGCATGCTATAAACTGGAAGGCAGTTTTACCCACTGTTAGTTGCACATGGATAGTCTCTGATGCTTCGTGCTGTGCCACCAACCTGGAGGTGTGGGTATCTTTGACGAATATTGATACTCCCCCTCCTTTTGTGGTTCAGTCCAAATTTTGGGTCCGAAAAGCATGGTATGAGGTATAACCTGGTAGTGCTGGGGTGCTCTCAGGAGCCTTGAACCAGGTTTCTGTTACTGCACAGATATCGATCTTCTCCATGCTAAGGAGAGTTTTGAGTGTGTGCATCTTGAGGTTTAGACTTCTGGCATTGAGTAGCATTACTCTTAGTTTCTTATCCCTTGTGATACCTATGGAGGTGGGTTTGTCTTTTGAGCCTTGCCTAAAAAAGGCACTATGGGGGTAGCAAGAGCCTTTGCCAATATCCGAAAGCCCAGGGGTGACAGGTGCAAGCCGTCCCTAGCGAAGCATCGTGGCTTGTCGAGCATGTCATCCCAGGCTGACAGGCATTGGATCCCCTTTGAATGACACCAATACTTAAGCCAATTGTTGAAATTGATCATCTTGTCTTCATATTGTAGCATCATTCTTGGTGAGGGTAAGATGCTACTCAAGGTCAGGGTCATACCGGCCTCGGCTACATGCTCAGAGAGCTCCTCTATGTCTCTTTTCATGTAGTCCAGGGAGGTATGTCTCAGGTCATTTACACCAGCATGAACAATGACTGAGTCATATTTGTACTTGCCTTGGAGTGACCTGAGTGCTTGTGTTATGTGGTGGATCCTAGTGCCTGACAGGCAGCTCACCGTGACCTTCTCCTTGTTCAGCCTGGTGAGTGGGACGTCAGTGTGCCTGACGATAGAGTCACCTATTACAAGTGTATCAGGTGTGTTGTTTAGCCTTAAGGGCTGTGACTGTTCGGCACATTGGTTTTGTGAGCTATGTGTTGCACGTGTTTTGTTTTGGGGTAGCAGTTGCTTGGGTGTCTGCTTTGGAGGTCTCTGCTGCTTAGGCAGATTTTTATTTAGAGCCTCCGAGTATGTTTTGTGTGTTTATGTGTTTGGTTTGCTGTCGTGGTAGGTCTATGTGAGACTGGTTACGCCAGTACTGAGTTGAGAGATCTTAGCCTCCAGTTTGGCTATATGGTTGCATCTCTCACATGTGTTGGAATTTGTTGGGAGGAGGAGAGAGTTGTCTGTGTACATGAGGCAGTTGTAACATTGCCTCAAGATTCCCAGATTCACCAGCTGGACCGGAGAGGAGATTGACAACTGAACTTTGGACATGCTAGAATAGTATTGGGAATTCCTTTATAATTGAAAAAAGGGCCAATGGGGAACAAGATACACAAGGGGAGTTTGTGAGGGTGTAGTGCTTTTAATTTTTTAGTGCTGACTTAGTGAGCAAGTGCCAGGTAACTTAAATGCAATGTGTTACAGGTAACTTAAATGCAAAAACGACAAACAGTAACTTTCTTTCAAGTGAAACAAGGAAATAAGTACAGTAAGCAATGCAGACATCACTAAGGATCCACAGAAACGCAGAAAAGCCGCGTTTTAGGTGGAATTAGCGTTTCAGGGAAATAACAAGCATACAAACAAAGCTAGAGTCAGCAGGCTTGGATCTAGTCTATGCTACAGCAAACAAGGTGTACCAATTTCAGTAAGAAACAGTTTAAATATGCAGGCACTATAAACCTTTAACCAGAAATTCCCAGCTCAGAAGGGCAGAGTCCAGCCTCTCCTCCAACAAGAGTGCATACATACATACACACACACACACACACACACACACACACACACACACACACACACACACACACACACACATATATACACAGACACACACACAGACACACACACATATATATATATATATATATATATATATATATATATATATATATATATAGGTGCACACACACATATATATATATATATATATATAAAATTTTGGTGATTGTGCATATCTCAACATTTTCCTAAAGGGGTCATTTGGGTGAATGTTTCATTTAGGGACATGTGTATAACATGTAGTAATGAAGATGTTGGTAGGGTAATTAATTAATTTATGTACCAGGGTAGTGCTTGACTGCTTCAGACTGCTGAAGATCATAATAGAGATATGGTGTAACAAGTATAGGTTATCTATAGCTCGGGTTTCTGTGAGGGTTATTATAATTTTTTTGTTTATGTATCCAACTTTCAGGAATAATTTATTATCTATTAATATGCACACACTGCATTGAGGAAAACTGATGGGTGTTTTTGTAACCTGAGTGATGGTCAGATGCGATAACTGAAATTAGTGTACCATCTACCCTGAGCCCGACATTCTTATGCTGCATATTGGAGGAAATGATGTCCTCAGTCAACCACTTGGAAGGCTACGGTTTCAAATCACAGCAATTTTTGAACATCTGCAGTCGTGGTGGCCACATTGTCATTTTGTGTGGTCTGACATAATTCCTCGACAGATATGGAAAACAGCAAACTGTCAATGGGCAGTGCATAAGGCCAGACGTTTACAGAATGGGTTCATGTATGGCTTGATGCACAGGGTCGGTGGATCTACAATCTGTCATGACAGCATCACCACAGAAGATGTTCACCTGTTCAGAAGGGATGGCATTCACCTAACTAAGGAGGGCATTGTGTTGTTCTTGACTGACCTCCACAATGGTGTGAGGACTGCTATGCAGGATTAGTAATATGCAGCTTGTGAGAAGAATGGAAAACACCCATGACCGAGTAGGGAACTGTATGGTAAGTAAAACTCTATTATGAAATGTGTTGTGTAAAATATATTTTTCTGAGTTTGGCAAATGACTGTGGTAAGGAGCTGGTGAAGATTCTGAGAAAGAACAACTGTTTCAGGAGAGTGCTAGCACGTACAGTCTAGTATGTCAGTAACCATTCTGCATGTACCCATTCAGCAGTATATTGGCTACACCAAGAATGTGTATATTTAGAATCATATGTGTCTACATGGTAAAACAACTGGGTCTGAATGCTGTACGCATGTACAGATATCATTTTTTTTTAGGACTCAGGTTATGGAAATTATGATTGTTTTTCATTTTTTGGTATATAACTTTGTAATGCAACATCTGAATGTGCTAAGTAATACCTTATTTTGAAGACAGTATTCATTGTTCCAACATGGTAAAAGAACTGTGCATCTATTTTGTACACATTTACAGATATCAAAGTTTGTTTAGTCTTGTAGGATTATGAAAATTATACATTTCCAATACTTCTCATTATTATGCCCATATCTTTGCGAGGGAGCATGGTGATCACACAAATGATGCATCATTTTGAAGCTGACATTCAGATGCACAACTTCTACACTGATATGTAGGCTTTGTCTGTTGCAGGTGATGATATATTATGCTTTGTTTATTTATCAATTTTGAGAAATATTATATTAATCATATTTCTGTGAATATCTCTGTAAAGGAGCATCATACTGTAATGGTTAAGGTATCATTTTAAAGCTGACATTCATTCTAACAAATTAAATACAAATTGTATGGGTCTGCATGGTACATTGACCAAGACATTGTGCTTTGCTTGTCCAAAAAGGTAAAAGAAATATGCATAATATCAGCATTCCTTGCCAAATATTTAATAATGACTTTGATATGTACTATCAACATTTACACAGTTGGAAAGGTCAGTGTCTGCTGAACAACTTTCGCGTTTACATTTTTAGTCTAGCTCTTATAGTTAAAGAGTTATGAACATTTGTTTTCTGTATGGTTTTACAAATGGATTTTCTGAAAATGAGCTCAGGCTACTCTGTTGTTCCCATGGTGGAAGTAAGCAGGCAGCTTTTTCTGAATTAGTTAAATAAACAGACTTTGTTCATGTCATAACTGGTTTTGGTCAATAAATAATGTTACTTTTCCATACCTTTCTTGTCCTATTTGTTTGCATTTTCTAACATCAACTGAGATTGATGTATGTGTGCATGTCTCATACCTCCTTCTTCATTGTCTTCTACATCCCTGCTGTCATTTTCAAAATGGGATAATCCATGGTAGGAATTATAGAAAGAAATGTGCCTTCC
Organism: Protopterus annectens; assembly: GCF_019279795.1. Lineage (NCBI taxonomy): Eukaryota > Metazoa > Chordata > Ceratodontiformes > Protopteridae > Protopterus > Protopterus annectens. The sequence goes on along the minus strand of NC_056746.1, from coordinate 37,607,523 downwards.
AGGCATGGGAACGCCTTCTGTCTGTCGTCTCAGGCATCATAACACCCTTTGAAAGTCCTTTATTTTATAAAGCCTGTACTTTTTGGCATTGTTGCTAACATCATTACATCTAAGTAAACTGATTTAAAATAAATCTTATTGCTCATTTGAAATTCTAAAGGTGCATATAAACATACAACATTACACACATGAAGCAACAGAGAATGTTTTAAAAGCCACCATTTCTTTAGCTCACTAACCAGTAGTAACTGAATAAGTGTTTAAAAGTGAACATTTTTTCCAATAAATTAATGCTCCTATTCAGATAATCTACTCGGGTGAGTTATGTGACACAGATAGCAGAAAGCGATTTTGTTAGCGAGTCTGTATGTGAAGTCAGTGTAGTAGTATCAGTTGAAGTTTTATTTCTATTAAACTAAGTATCCTGAGCAGGCATGCAACTTAATCATTCTTTTTGTATATATTAATGATAAAAAGAAAATGCTTGGTTATAAGATAGTTATTATTCAGTACTGCTATCTTACTGCAGTTACAGTGCATATCATAAATTAATATGTCTAGGCTCCTGCTATGTCTGTTTTTATTTCCTTTTCAAACTTGCGTCATACTCATAACTTTATCCATCTACAGAAAGGAGGTGAGTTTGATTCTTGGATGTTTTTGAAGTACCAAAATTCGGATTTCATAGATAGCTATTTAGCATTTTCAGCAGATGAAATATTCAGAGAAAGTGTCCTTCCTGTATTCAGTCAGTTGGTTAACAAAAGTAGATTTTGCATTGCTATGTTCTCCCCAGATCTGAAGTATAGTATGTGCTAGAGGTAGAAAGCACTATACCTCAGCATGCTGTGTGACCTGTAATAAATGCAGTAATTAATTATTAATGTAATGATGAATAATAACAAATGAGCCGTACTACAGAACAGTGGATTTGCCAACTCCATCTCATCTTGTGGTGAAACAGTCTTGCAGCTGTCAAATAAAAGAAACATTAAGAAACTCAAACTGATAAGTAAAACATAATGGATGTACCAGAAGCTCAATTTATTACATCCATAGTATAAAAACAAAAAATGTTAAAAATATTGAGCACTTTCATTCCTAAAAGTAAATGGGCCTCTTTCAGAACAATCCTGTATGTCCTTGATGGACCTTACCTTTTTCCACTAGTCCATTTTGGGAAGAATGGTCTTCACTTCCAAATAAAAATAAGGAAAGGCAAGTTTAACTGTACGATGGTGCAAGTTTCCAAAGGGCAGCGTCTGTAAACATGGCCTTAAGGTCTGATAGAATGCACTGCAGAAAAATGAAAGTGCTGCTAAAGTCATAGTCCTATACCCTCAAATGTACTTGCTAAGTTACTGATTTATGAAGATCTTAAGAAGCCTAGGCTTACACTCCTATGGTAGTTTTTAGCCCTTATATTTTGCGTATACATATCCCAATGTTTTATACCCTTGTACAGAGGTGTATCTAGCTATTTTGGTGCCTGGTGCCATCCTTTTACCTGCACCACCAACTTTAATTTGAGGAGGGAAGAAAAAAAGGTTTGCGCCTCAGACTTGAGGGGCAAAAAAGCTCTTCTTTCCTTTAGAACCGTAGCTTACATTTGTAGCAAGCAGCTGCTACAACTTATGCTGCACAGAGTGCTAAAGCACCTCCATTTTAAGCACAAATGCAAACCTGCTTTGAAGACCAATCTGCAGTGTAGTATCCCATAGCATTCTGCTCCTGGGGAGGATGCCTCTTCACCCCACCCTAGCTATGCCTCTGCCCTTGCCCTTAGCATGTTTTCTAATTCTTAGTCAGTCTGTTTGCATATGCTTTACATGAGGTTAAAATATTTTTGTATGGTCCTGCATGATTCGTTATTTATTTTATTTTCTGAGGAATGTTTTGCAGTATAATGCAATGAGTTATGCTAATGGCTAACAAGTACATAAGTGTGACTAATTAGTATGATGTTATATCATAATCAAAATGAAACAGTCTACCTGAGGGTATATCTTACACAATGCCTAGTCACAATCAAAGTGACTGCAGCCTAACATATGGGAATTTCCCACATTTTTAGGCTGCATGGCATCTCACATGTCATTTCTGACTGATGGTAGAGAGAAGAAGGAATACTGAATTGCAACAAGAGATTCGTGACTTAAGACATGATTTGAAAATGTCATGCAGAGCAGTACATCGTGCTCATATAATGCAACAATCTAGATGCTAAGATGACAGAGTTTGACTTTGACTTGTTTTGTAGAAGTGTACTGTGTTAGGCTTGGCTGAAGAAAAGCTGAGTTACTGCATTCCTTTGCTGCTTCCGTAAGCATATCCTTATCGAAACAGTAATTTGAGTATCTTGCTGTTAGGTGAAAACAGGTGTTTATGGGTGTAACAAGTGCAGAGATATTGCCACTAAAGTCTATTTTTTTTCCTTTGCTTGGGTTTGCTTCAAACTACTGAATGGAAGGAGAGGTGTAGCTAACAATTGTCACAAGTTTTGCTATTCTGCAAGTTGTTACAGCTCAAAAGTAGAACAACAAATTAATTATAATTAAAAAAATGATATAGAATATATCTAAAACACTGGCTTTCAACATATTTTGTGAGAGTAACGGGTTTATGTATACTTCATCTATTTCTTGCATTTCTTTCTCTTTTGAAGCCTCTCCGTCCATTTTATCTGTAAACCTGTACCAAATGTTACATGCTCTACTTGAATATTTATTTATTTTATTTAACACTTGTTTATTGGGGAAGTCGAACTGGGATAGAGCCCATTTTCAGTGGAGGCCTCAGGAGAAACACTCCAGATGTATGTCTTTGGAATGTGGGATGAAACTGAAGGACCCAGTGGAAACCCATGCAAATGCATGTAGGACATACCGACTCTGCAATGAAGGCACCCCAGCTGAGAATCGAACAGGAGAACCATGTGCTTTGCTTTTGTCTACTGTGTGCTGTACAAAGAGTTAAAAGGGCACCCTTATAATCATAAATATTTTGCAGAGTATTTCATTCAGCCACATTAAAGCAAATCAAGTTTTGCTTCTAACCCAGATGTGGTTATCAACTGTGTCAGGGTAGCGCTTCAGACACTGCTGTGCAATAAACAAAACACATCACTTTTTTGTTTGGGAAAATGTGTGTGTGTGTGTGTGTGTGTGTGTGTGTGTGTGTGTGTGTGTGTGTGTGTGTGTGTGTGTGGTGTATATAGTACTGTGTATGCGTGCATGTGAGGGTGTGCTAAGCACCATAAAAAACATGATGCATGTGAACTGGAATTTGTCAATTTTCCCTGTAGGTAGGTGTGCCATGTTTGTTTGTTTGTGCATTGTGTGACAGGCATGCCTTGTCAGCTGCAGTGTCTGTGTGTGTGTGTGTGTGTGTGTGTGTGTGTGTGTGTGTGTGTGTGTGTGTGTGTGTTCACTATGCTTCACTGAACTTCAGAATTCAGATGCTGTGAGCACACAGGTTCATTAATACAGCCAGTTAAACCATGAAACACTCAAGTACACAAGTGCTCTAATACATGTATTCATGCAACACACAATTTTGTGCAAACAAGACCCTAGAAGATAAGAAAAACATTTTTATAGGAGGCCCAAGTCTAGTTGCAACTCACTAACACGTAAGTGCCATAATCTTGATCTAATACAAAATGAGCAACTTATCGAAAACAGCAGCTCCCTTAAGCTGTTATACTCAAATGACTGTGATTTGAGCTTAGGTGAGCTAAGTCTGTGACTGCAAGCCAATGAGCAAACCACTGCTTAGATTAAAATACCGATGCATTCAAGCAGATGATAAAGCAAACAGCTCTGTGTTGAGCAACTAATGTAAACTACATATATATATATATATATATATATATATATATATATATATATATACAAATGATTACAGTCCTTTACATCAAAGTGCATAAACATTGATAAACAAATGATCAAGGTCAACACTTCAAAAATAGAAGTTATGTCCTTACCATAACGTTCCATGTGGAGTGTTCATCTCGCCTTTGTTCTTACACCTGGGTTCGGAGCCGATCCTCGGCTCCGTGTCGGCCGCTTGGCAAAGCTCTGCATCGAGAAGAAGCTCGAGACCAACCTATCTCCCACAATCCCCCTCTGCCTTTACCTCAGATCTAGTTTGCAAGCAAACCAGAAGTCAACGGAAGAGAATATAACACATTCATGCAAAAAAACATAGCTGAAACACAGCCGCAACAACTGAACAAAGGCAGAAGCAGGAGAACCAAACCAGACACCTAAACTGGACGTTCTTCCTGAGGGTGGGAGGGTGGGAATGTAAGAACAAAGGCGAGATGAACACTCCACATGGAAAGTTATGGTAAGGACATAACTTCTATATGTGAGAGTGTTCAATCTCGCCATTTGTTCTTACACCTGGGTAGCGTCCCTAGCTCCATGTTCCTGAGGAACTCACGGGAGAACGTTCCTGAGCACAGTGGAACCAAAGGTTGCCCTGTCCCTGGAAATCCTATCTACTTTGTAATGAGTAATGAATGTATGTGGTTTAGACCAAGTGGCAGCCGCACAAATAGTGTCTAATGGTAGGCGGGCTGCATGAGCCAGAGATGTAGATATTGATCTTGTAGAATGCCCTTTGGGCTTGACAGGTAAATTCTGCTCAGAAGCAGTATAAACAAAAATAATACAATTGGAAAGCCATTTGGAAAGGGTTCGTTTCGTAACTGCCATGCCCTTTCTGCTGTCTGCAAAGGCTATAAAGAGCTGGTCTGTTTTTCTGTGATCCTTTGCTCTATCCAAGTAAAACCTGAGTTGTCTATGAACATCTAACTTGTGTAACATATATTCCAACTTATTGGAATGGTTCTTGAAAAAAGTGGGGAGCTCAATGGACTGATTAATATTATTAGCGGAGCAAACTTTGGGAAGAAAGGATGGATTAGTGCGAAGAGATACTCTATCAGGGTGAAAGATCAAATATGGGTGTTTAACGGAAAGAGCTTGAAGTTCCAATACCCGTCTGGCCAATGTGATAGCTACCAGAAAAAGGATTTTCCATGACAAAAACTTCAAAGGACAGGAAGATGCTGGTTCAAAGGGTGGTAGCATTAGCTGTGATAATAGAAGGTTCAAATTCCAAGGTGATGTAGGAATTCTAACTGGTGGCCTAATATGGAAAGATCCTTTTAGAAAGGCCTTACAAAGTTTATTAGCCATAATAGGAGCCCCATTTTCTCCTACATGAAAGTTTGAAATGGCAGCAAGTTGCACTCTCAAGGTGGCAGGAGAAGCTCCTTGGTGGAAAAGTTCAGCTAAAAACTCCAAGACTCTGTTAAGAGGGGCTATTACGGGATCCAATTGTTGTGAAGTTGCCCAGTGTACAAAATGTTTCCATTTACTAGTGTAAATCTTTGTAGTGGAAGCTTTATGAGAAGCCACCAGAATATTTTGAACTGCAGGGGAAAGAAGATCAGACCTGGCTAACAAGGGAAGCGGATCAGCCAAGCTGCTAGTCTGAGGGAGAGTAGCGATGGGTGGGGAGCCCCTGACGAGTGGGTCAGCAGATCCGGCTCCGGGTCCAGGATCCAGGGTTCCCGAATTCGGTGTGCTAGAAGAAAGGGAAACCAAATTTGACGTGGCCAGAATGGGGCAATGAGGATTATTGTCCTTTGCAGGTTGCTGGCTTTCTGTAGAAATTTTGCAATCAGGGGAATAGGAGGAAAGGCGTACAGGAGACCCGGGGGCCAATCGTGAACCAGAGTGTCCCTGGGGACTTCCCCTGGAGGGGGTAATAGGGCAAAATAGCTTCTGCATTTGGCGTTCATTGGAGACGCAAACAGATCGCAGCAAGGCTGGCCCCACTTGCGAAAAATTTCCTTTGCAATTGATTGTTTGAGGGACCACTCGTGAGGTAACAGGATGGCTCTGCTCAACCTGTCCGCTATGATGTTGGATAACCCCGGGATGTGCGTTGCTATCAGAAAGCGACCCGTGGACTCTGCCCATTGCCAGATTCTCATGGCCTCTCTGCATAGTTGATAAGACTTGGTTCCCCCTTGTTTGTTTATGTACCAGACTACGGACATGTTGTCCGACTGAACTGCAATGGTCCCTAGAGGAAGAAGGGGAGAAAAGTGTTGCAACGTTAGAAACACTGCCCTCATCTCTAGAACATTGATGTGCAGATTGTACTCCAATTTGGTCCATTCGCCTTGGACTGTCTGTCCCTGAAAGATGCCCCCCCACCCTATCAGGGAAGCGTCCGTGGTCACCGTAGCTGTTGGCGTGGGTAGTACAAATGGTCTTCCGCTGGAGAGATTGCAAGTCTGAAGCCACCAAGACAGGTGCGATTTGCAGATGTTCGTGATATGAATTTCGTGTGTCAGGGGTAACTGTTGGAACGACCATTGTGCAAACAGTAGCCATTGAAGAACTCTCATGTGCAGTCTTCCCAAGGGTACCGCAATGAGGGAAGCTGCCATGAGACCCAAAACCTTCAGAACCAGTTTTGCTGGGGATTTTTTTGATAATAGGAGAAGAGATATGTGGTTTTGTAGGGAGGCTATTCTTTCTGGAGGAAGCCTCATGATTAAGCAATGCGTATCCAATTCTGCTCCTATGAATGAGATATGCTGTGATGGCTGTAATAAGGATTTTTCGAAATTTACGGAAATTCCGAGATGAACACAGAGTTGCAGTGTGTAATCCCTGGCCTGAATCAGTCGACGCTCGGTGGTGGCAGAAAGGAGCCAGTCGTCCAGATACTGGAATCCCAGGCGTCTCAAGTGAGACGCTACCACTGCCATACATTTGGTGAAAACCCTGGGGGCTGAGGTCAGACCAAAGGGCAGGGCTCAAAATTGAAAGTGACTGGCTCCCAGCCGGAAGCGCAAGTGATCCCTGGACGCCCTGGCCATTTTGATGTAGTAGTATGCGTCCTTTAGATCTATTGAGCACATCCAGTCGTCCTTCTGTAAGAATGGAAGGATCGATTGAAGCGTGACCATCCGGAACTTTTCTTTCTTGATGAAGGTATTGAGTTTGCTTAGGTCCAGAATTGGCCTCCAGTCCCCTGTCTTTTTTGGAACTAAAAAGAACCTTGAGTAAGTTCCAAATCCTCTTTGGTCCGCTGGGACTGGTTGGATGACTCTTTTTTCTAGCAGCTTTGAAATTTCTATAGCTGCAGGGCCTCGCAGATGGGGCGGTACATCTGGGAGTCTTTTCTGCGGAATAGGGGGCAATAGGAAAGGAATTCTGTAACCTCTGGTAACAATGCTTTTTACCCAATTGTCCGATGTAAGACTTTGCCAGGCCTGAGGGTATAAAGCTAAGCGACCCCGACTGCCTCCAGAGCAGGACAGTCGGGCCTCCTCTCAGGAGTGCTGGAAAGGTTTCCCGGGGAGTGTATCCCTGTCACCTTGGTTTTGCGGACCCCCTCTGCCGCCAGGGCGACGTCTTCCACCTCTGCCCCCTCCTCTGCCTCTAGAGGGGGCATCACCCTGTGTGCCTGGGAAAGAGCCTTGGGGTTTTCAAAACCACATTTTTCCACCACGTTGCCCTTTGGGGTACAGTCTGGATGGGATGGAAAAACAGACTCCGACAGCAGACAGAGTCTTTCCCTCTTGCTCACACCGGGTAAGGGTTTCCTTTACTTTTGGGCCAAAGAGAGTGGCACCATCAAATGGGGCGTTAGTAAAGGAAGACTTGAAGGCTTCCGGAAACGAACATAAGCACATCCAGGATTGTCTACGAAGAGCAATCGCTGAAGCTGCAGCCCTACTCGATCCTTCGGCTGCGTATGAGATCAGCCTCATGGACGAGTTCGCAATAGATGTAAGGGTATTGAGTTGCGCTGTAACTTTCTCCGAGACAGCAGCATCTGTAGTACCCTGGAGGGTATCTCCCAACTCTTTGACTAGATCCCTCTGTAACCGTGTGAAATGTGTCAAATAGTTCAGGGATCGCATGGAAAAAGCCGCTGAACTAAAAATGCGCTTCCCATACCTGTCCATAGTCCTAGAATCTCTGTTAGGCGGATGGACAGATGAGGAAGATTCAGACATCTCCTTTTTCGTGGCAGCTGCCACCACCATAGCGTCCACTGCAACTCCCTTTGTGAGATAAGCCTTGTCTTGTGGGGCAGTAATATATTTATTAGGCTTTCTAGGGACTGGCTCCACCATGTCATGTGTCTCCCATGCCCTTCGAGCAATCAATTCCATCAACTCATCGAAGGGCGGAGTGACCCAGGAGGAGGAAGGGCGAGCATCGAATGCCTTCAGCAAGACTGACTCATCCTCAGAAGGGGGTAGGGCTTGCCAATCACCTCTCTGTTTTAGGATCTCCAGGATGTCAGAAAAGGAGACATCCTCTGAGGGTGATTTTGGGGACCCTTCTGACTCATCCAAGTCAGTGTCCGATGTCAAGGATTATTGTGGGGAATCCAAGTGTCTCCTCTTACACAATCTTTTCCTAGGAACTTCTTCGGGGGGAGCATCCGATGAAGCCTCCGAGGAAGAGGGGGCACCCTCTGGGGGTGGCTGAGACACTGGTGCTTGACGCTTAGATGTAGCCGTGGGTGCAGAGGAGGATAACGGACCCTTATGGGAAGAAGAAGCTGTTTCTGCTGAGGTGGTTGTCTGAGTCGACAAAACCTTCCTCATGAGGTCGAAGGCCCCCGGGTCCCGAGTCGAGGTATCCCTCAGTTCCGAAGAAAACTGAGGAATCCCCGAGACAGGAACCGATGGCATAGACCCCGAGGACGGAGCCGAGTCAATCCGAGCCGAGGCTCCGAGAGGGAGAGTCGGAACCGAAACGTCGGTCCGACTCTCGATCCCAGATCCAAGGATGGATCTTTGGCTCCGCGACTCCGGTACCGGGTCCGTCGGAGTCGAGGTGAACGGTGCCGACCGAGAAAAAGACGGTTCCGGCACCGAGGGCTCCACAATCATCAGATCAGCCTCTCCCGGCTCCGAAGACTGGATAGGCCTCGGAGGAGGAACAGATGGAGATAAGGGAAGGCCTTCGAGTCTCGACACCAACTGGGAGGAGACAGAGATGAGTTTGGACAAGGCCGTATTCTCCATCAGTTTCTGCACCATGCGGTCAACATCGGGGAGAGGGGCCTAGAAGAACGCGTCGAAGGAATCGAAGACGGAGCCGACCTCAAAAGCACAGGAGGAGGAAGCTCCGTCACCGGTTCCAAGACTTGAGGCTCGGTAACTGACAAAAGTTCAACACTCGGCCCCGAGGTCTGTGGAACCGGTGAGCGAACTTTAAATGAAGAGCTCGGAGCCGATGACATGGGCTCCGCCTTCGATTCCTTCGAGGATTTAGATGTCTGGTCCGATGCATCCAGAGCCTCTTGGAATGCAGGCTTCAAAAGGCCTCTATCCATAAGTTTCCTGCGCCTATCTGTCATGACCCTTCCACTGAAAGAATGACAGATGGAGCAGTCTTCTTGCAGATGGAGAGGGCCAAGACAGTAGACGCAGGAACTATGATTATCTGTGACAGACATTTTCTGTCCACATTGGCACCATTTGAAGCCTGACTTAGCTTTCTCAGACATGTTAAAAGTACAGTCAAATACAAAATTTTTAACAGTGTAATAGCCAGTTAAAATGTCAAATCCAGTAATAAGTCAAATCCGGTAGTTAAGGTCAATCCAGTTAAAGTCAAATCCTGTGTATAAGTTAAAGGGTGGGGTAGGCCCCGAGGGAACTAACTTTAAATAAGTATATAAATTTATATACGCAGTAGAGAAACCCTTGACACACTACACACACACACACACAACAACTTTAAGAAAGAAAGAAGAAGAAATTTTATCCAAAAATATATCAGATAAAACAATCTTAGCTTTGAGGTGGTCTGAGCTCATCAAAAATGATGCGAATGTTGCAGCGGCAAACTAGATCTGAGGTAAAGGCAGAGGGGGATTGTGGGAGATAGGTTGGTCTCGAGCTTCTTCTCGATGCAGAGCTTTGCCAAGCAGCCGACACGGAGCCGAGGATCGGCTCCGAACCCAGGTGTAAGAACAAACGGCGAGATTGAACACTCTCACATTACAAAACAATCAACAGAAAAACTGAAAATCAAAACGATCAGAAAAGGAACACAGAGTCCTCTTCCAATTGCTTAAGCCTACCTCTAATGGCTCCCTATTAAAATGTTGGCACTCAAAATGCCTAGTGCCAAAAAGCTGGGGAAAAAAAGTCTGAAAACACAGGAAATGAGAGAATGTCGAAAATGACTCTTCTACTTAAAACTTCTTTTTGCAGGGAGGCAAGACGCTCCCCTGCAAACTCCCATGGGGGGACTTATGCTGCAATTATCATGCTACAATGTTTACCATGTTTGCGTAGCTCTGTCCATTGTGTAGACCTACTTACTGAATACAAATTATGTATATCAACTCCAAGATCACCATACCTCAGACAAAAGGGAATATTCCAAGAAATGGGATCTCAGACTTAGTATATGTAAGTATGTTCTTTTGGCCATTCAGTCTCCATGTTTTGGGACTCAGTCTAGTGGGTCCCAACATTTCAAATGATTACCAACTCTAACACTACCTTCAGACCAAATTTGTCTGAATAGTGGTACGCTGAGGAAAAGGGTTTCGTAAGTTAGTGTGTATTGTTAGAGGCAGGGGCTGGGTTAGGGTAAGCATGCATGATGTCAGTGTGCTTTGAAAACCCTTTTAGCGAACAGTATCTCTGCACAAAATGCTCAGAGACATACACACACGTGCACAAATGCTCCACCAGACACACACAACACTATGTTACTTTCCTAACCTAACCAACAAAAATTTGCACACACACACACACACACACACGCACGCACGCACGCACGCACACACACACACACACACACACACACACACACCTAATTCATGATTTGTAATTTTCTTTTTATTGGTGGGAAGTAACCTTGTTTTAGTATTTTGTAAATTAAAGTACCTACAAGCTATGTTGCTCTTTGAAAACGGGGAGTTAATTTAAGATATGGAGGAGGTTGCAGTGATTAGTCTGGGGGTGAGCAAGGAGAATAAATCTACAGACTTCATTGATTTTATATATTTATATACTTTATTTATACATTTACTTGTTTGTTTAAGCTCTCCTTTGTTGCACTGTTATTAAATAGAGAAATTAAGCATTGATTAGTTTTATAAGTTTGGAATGTGTCTTTTAATCAAAAATTTTCATTGAAGTTATTGTCAATGAATACATTTCAAAGAATGTGTTTTCATTAATTGCATTTCCACTGAATACTGCCAACACCATTATTTATATCTGCCGAAATCTTCCTTCACTTGTGGTTTCCAGCTGCGCATGTAAAAAATGCCTATTTTCTTAATGTTATCCACTCAGTAGTATACGATATCCAGATGTACTGTCCGTTGGCGCCCTACAAAACGCAGATAATCTAAACAGTCTTCTTATCCACTCAGTAGTATACGATATCCAGATGTACTGTCCGTTGGAGCCCTACAAAATGCAGATAATCTAAACAGACTTCTTATCCACTCAGTAGTATACGATATCCAGATGTACTGTCCGTTGGCGCCCTACAAAACGCAGATAATCTAAACAGTCTTCTGCAATTATTTTCTAAGGTGAGTTATGTAATAAAGGCGAGAGTAACATTGTGTCGTATCAACGCTACAATCATCAACAAGTTTTGTATATTTTTAGAAGCCTCAGTACATGTGCAATGTGTATTGTTCCTTGAAAGACTTCTGTGTTCCTTTGGGTAAGATAAGCATAGTGTTACTGTGAGGTCTGCTTAGAAAAAAATGGGAAAAAAATTAAGTAGTCATTTTATGTCATTATTTGACCATTTTATACTGTTCTTGAAAATGCTACTTAAAGTCATGGCTATGGTGGAGCAAAGAGGATACCTGTCCTGTATGTAAGCTGTTAGGGGGCTTGGCAGGTGCTGATACTACACCTGTATTGGCATTGATTTCATTTATATCTCAGCTGAAGGCTTAGCCTGAGTTGAGTGCATGCAGTAGTAACCATAGCAAGCTGCTTGCTATAGTTTTTAGCCACTTGTTACAACTGCAAGAGTGGAAAAAAAAGATTTTCTTTTTTTTTTTTGCACTTCAACTCTTGAGCTGATGAGAGTACAAGTTTGGGTATCTGCACAGGGTGCCAGTTCAGCTAGCTATAGTTCTGATGCCCCACCTCCAGTTAATGCTATTTTTTCTGTGCTATTTTCCCATCGCACTTGGTGTTGAATTCTTCCTCTTTTAACCATTACCCATTCATTCTTTCCTCTATCCTACACATTCTCTACAGAGGAAAGAGCTGGTCTGAACAGACCCTTCATGCATAATATCACACTGGTGGTTTGTGGCCTCAGTTGCATCCTAGGAATTAGCACATATTTATTTAGGTCTAACACTCCCCTGGGTAGGGGGATGGATGCCTCCCATAATCATGTAGACAACAATGCCATTTCTTATATAGGTGTACACTCCAGTGCACTCTCAATGAGAGTCACCACTGAATGCCCCATCATAAACAGCTATATTTATCCTTTTATATCATGTACAGACAGTTAAATGCACTGGTACAACATTCATTGTTGTGTAAAAGTTTCTCCACATTTTCTAATTAATGCTGCAGTTAATTTTTTCACCATTTTGAGCAATCAAGTGCTCTTTTTGGTCCCCCTTGTTCCAATATCTGTACGATTCCTCTTTTTGAGGAATTTCACTCTTGATTCTTTATTCATTTTCATGTAACAAGCTCTAACCCATATTCATTCCTCCAGTAACTTCTAGCCATCACTGCCCACTCTTTTGAACTCTTTCAGAAATAACTTCCATTAACACCGTGTTGGGTCTATATTATGATATCAAACATTGAAATTATCGACAACCAAAACGCTATCACAAAATCATCGAACAACAACATAATTAAAATATTAAAACGTTGAAAATCGAAATACCGAATTGTTATATTTGGCCAGACTCTCTTTAGTGACATGGTACGCAAGTGTGGCATTGTGTACTAGTTGTAAAGCACAGTTCCAAGTTATTTAAAACAACATGGTAAATTTCAAGTGTTACTCAAACATAATGAATGTAAATGTTGTTGATTTTATATTGAATAAACTTAAAATATGCTATAATTTGAGTAAACGTTTGTAATTTAACGGTCCATAACTGTTGTGGAACTGTAATATAAATATAATGTAGAGTATAGCCTTGATATATAAGCTAAGTTAAGAAGGGACGTGATGATTAGTGAACAGCAGTATGGTTTCATGCCTGGAAAGAGCACTACAGATGTGATGTTTGCTCTGAGAGTGTTGATGGAGAAGTACAGAGAATGTCAGAAGGAGTTGCATTGTGTTTTTGTGGACTTAGAGAAAGCATATGACAGGGTGCCTAGAGAGGAATTGTGGTATTGTATGAGGAAGTCATGAGTGTCAGAGAAGTATGTAAGAGTGGTACAGGATATGTACGAGGGTAGTGTGACAGCAGTGAGGTCTGCGGTGGGAGTGATGGATGCGTTTAAGGTGGAGGTGGGGTTACATCAAGGATCAGCTCTGAGCCCTTTCTTATTTGCAATGGTGATGGACAGGTTGACAGGCGAGGTCAGACAGGAGTCCCCATGGACTATGATGTTTGCAGATGACATTGTGATCTGTAGTGAGAGTAGGGAACAGGTGGAGGACACCCTGGAGAGATGGAAATATGCTCTAGAGAGAAGAGGAATGAAGGTCAGCAGGACTAAGACAGAATATATGTGTGTGAATGAGAGGGAGGATAGAGGAATGGTGAGGATCCAAGGAGTAGAGGTGGCAAAGGTGGATGAGTTTAAATACTTGGGGTCAATAGTTCAGAGTAACGGTAAGTGTGGAAGAGAGGTGAAGAAGAGAGTACAGGCAGGATGGAGTGGGTGGAGAAGAGTGTCAGGAGTAATTTGTGACAGACGAGTACCTGTAAGAGTGAAAGGGAAGGTCTTCAAGAGGGTAGTGAGACCAGCTATGTTATATGGGTCGGAGACAGTGGCATTGACAAAAAGGCAGCATTCAAAGCTGGATGTGGCAGAGTTAAAGATGTTAAGATTTGCACTGGGTGTGACGAGGGTGGACAGGATTAGGAATAAGTATATTACAGGGTCAGCCCAGGTTTGGAGACAAAGCCAGAGAGGCAAGATTACGTTGGTTTGGACATGTGCTGAGGAGGGATGCTGAGTATATTGGGAAAAAGATGCTAAGGATGAAGCTACCAGGTAACAGGAAAAGAGAAGGCCTAAGATAAGGTTTATGGATGTGGTGAGAGAGGACATGCAGGTAGTTGGTGTGACAGAGCAAGATACAGAGGACAGGAAGAAATGGAAACAGGTGATCCGCTGTGGCGACCCCTAACGGGAACAGCCAAAAGAAGAAGATGATGATGATGATATATATATATATATATATAAATAAATATATATATATATATATATATATATATATATATATATATATATATATATATATATATATATATATATATATATATATATATATATATATATAGCCATGCTTTTAAAATCGTTGTACCATTAAATGTATGACTGTATGATGGAATGCATGAAATACATGTACGAGTTCATTTTGATGAATTTATGGCTAGTTTACTTCCTTCTATATATGAGAAGTGCTTATTTACTTTGTTTTTCACTACATTTATTGAAGGTGAGGTATACGGTTATTTAATTTTGTTTTATTGTTTAGCAGCAGCCAGGATGCGATGTTGGCCAACTATGACAATTCGATATTTTGATTTTTAACATTTTGGCATTTCAGTTATGATGTTGTTCGATGTTTTTGTGTCTGCGTTTTGGTAGTCGATAATTTCAACATTCGCTATCATAATATAGACCCCACAGTGTCAGCTTCCAGTTGTCATGGCAAACCTCTTGTGTTGTATTCCATTTTCTACAACAGCTATGAGTCAAAGATGTCCAACATCCCATTCATTCTATTTCCTTAGACTGTTAAGAAACAAAGCTATCCATTTATAAATAACGTTCCAACTTATTCTATTATCTCAGACCACTGGTTGTCAAAGGTATCCATTTATGAATCAGGTTCCTGTTCATTCATTCTATTAGTTCAGCCTACTGTGAGTTGAAAGAATCCATTTTAGAAGGTTCCTATTTATTCCATTATCTGAGATGCCCATTTGTGAATCGGGTTCCACTTTATTCCATTGCCTCAGAGATATCAGTCAGGGGATCAGGAATGTAAGCCCGCTGACCGTTTTCTGAACAGTCTCTTTCTTCCACACCTCACTGCTAACTTTCATTCCACTCTTCCTCTTTGCTGTCCATGTTCTGGTACAATAAGTCTTATAACACTGAAGCCGTTTATATCTTACTTCTGGTACAGTAAGCCTTATAACACTGACGCCATTTATATCTTACTTCTTAGAGTACAGTAAGTCTTATAACACTGACGCTGTTTATATCTTACTTCTTCTGGTACAGTAAGTCGTATAACACTGACGCCGTTTATATCTTACTTCTGGTACAGTAAGTCATATAACACTGACGCCGTTTATATCTTACTTCTGATACAGTAAGTCTTATAACACTGATGCCGTTTATATTTTACTTCTGGTACAGTAAGTCTTATAACACTGACGCCGTTTATATCTTACTTCTGGTACAGTAAGTCTTATAACACGGACGCTATTTATATCTTACTTCTTAGAGTACAGTAAGTCTTATAACACTGACACCGTTTATATCTTACTTCTGGTACAGTAAGCCTTATAACACTGACGCCATTTATATCTTACTTCTTAGAGTACAGTAAGTCTTATAACACTGACGCTGTTTATATCTTACTTCTGGTACAGTAAGTCTTATAACACTGACGCTGTTTATATCTTACTTCTTAGAGTACAGTAAGTCTTATAACACTGACGCCGTTTATATCTTACTTCTGGTACAGTAAGCCTTATAACACTGACGCCATTTATATCTTACTTCTTAGAGTACAGTAAGTCTTATAACACTGACACCGTTTATATCTTACTTCTTCTGGTACAGTAAGTCTTATAACACTGAAGCCGTTTATATCTTATGTCTGGTACAGTAAGTCATATAACACTGACACCATTTATATCTTACTTCTGGTACAGTCAGTCTTATAACACTGACACCGTTTATATCTTACTTCTGGTACAGTAAGTCGTATAACACTGACGCTGTTTATATCTTACTTCTGATACAGTAAGTCTTATAACACTGATGCCGTTTATATTTTACTTCTTAGACAAAGTTCTCGCCTTCCTCATTGTGACCACAGTTGTACTCTGGACATAAGCCATTGCTTTTTCTGCAGACATGAAGAAACAACAAAATCTCAGGTATTCTAACTTTTAACATTTCTTTCTCCAAAATAGAAACACTATCAGTTGTCTTATCATACCATATTTTAATGCTAACAAGAGTTTGCAGAATTATAGAAGACATCTTTTTTGAAACTAATAGATTTAGAAAATATTTTCCATATAGTGACATATCAATTACACTTAACTTTTCTCCTCTTTGTCACTGTGTTACCTGATATGCCTTTCTGTGATTTTCTATTACAAGAATGGTAAAACATTCTGCCCAGCAGGTGTATTCGATTCCTAGTTAGTTGAGCATGCCATGATGAAATGAGACATATTCCTAAATCTAAAAACAAAATTGTTATTAATGGCTGGGGATCACAAATTCCTTAGTGTGCATCAGACAAAGGGCAGAATCATTGTTTTTGATCCAGGGGGCACATCTGAATATTGCAATGTGTAGTTTTCATCCACAATACTTGAATTCATCTATAGAAGGGTATGGTACATTAAACCCCTCTATTGAGGTTCTGCACAGTTCAAGAAGCCAGATGTAACAGTATAAAATAAATATTTATGGTTGAGGGCATCTTTGTGGCTAGGATAGTGTGTAGCAATAGAATGCAATGTCAAGCACTGTTAGGTAACTAGCACTGACATAACAGCTGTCACAAAGGTCTGTCATATCCACACTAGTCATTTGTTTTGCCAGATAATCGTAGATGATATCTTTCTATATGCTGTGTAACACCTCTCTGCTATTTCATGAATACTACCAAGAGCTGTAGATGCAGACTGTCTCATAAATCACTCATTTGTAAATGACAGGTTAAGTGTAGTGCAGCATTATATCCAGAGACCCCTTGCTAGAAGGGAGGGGATAACGCTCTAGATGTCTTTATATGGAGGTATCTCTATTAATCATGATAGAGGATATCGTGAGGCATCTTCCTGTTATATAAAGGGCGTCTGTGGTAGTTTATTCATCACAGTGCCAGGGAAGGCAGTGCCCCTTTCATTTATTTGTCTGCTTCTGACTTACGGACGTTAGGCAGAGCTTATATACTGTAGGCTTTCTGAGCTGATTACTACACTGCTGTGAGGAGGACATGCATATGAGGGCAGAACTGCTGTAAGAATAAAATATATTATATAACATGTCTCTGCATTCTGGATGGAATTATTACATTGTGGTGTCAATGTAAATAACTAAATGTGTCTGTAATTTTTCTTTGTGGAGCTTTTCTCCCCGGGCCTCTGCTGAAAAAGCGCCTTTTCGGCTCAGTCAGACACCCCCGGTTAACAAATGTAAAATAAAATAAAATAAAATAAAATAAATAAATAAATATATTGACCGACTGTGGTTGGGGTACATGAGTAAGAGGGAAAAGATAGCAATGTGCTACACTGGTGCACTTTGGTTGGGCTTAAAAGGTGGACATAATTTTATTACATGAGTCTGTTGGGGGAGAACAACAATGAATATAGCATGAACAAATACATGTGCTGTAGGTGTGCTGCCCTTGGGGGCTATTTATTTATTATTTATTAATTTTACATTTGTTGACCGGGATAGTCTGACTGGATACATGTCCATTTTCAGAGGAGGCCCGGGGAGAAAAGCTCCAAGATAATAATACACATTGAACATTTAGTAAATGCTAGTTTCAAGCAGATTACAGTAATAAGCAATACCAGCATTTAGCACATATAGTACTTATTATAAAACACTTTACAAAACATAAAAAGAAGTTATGTCCTTACCATAACGTTCCATGTGGAGTGTTCATCTCGCCTTGGTTATTACACATGGGTTCGGAGCCGATCCTCGGCTCCGTGCCGGCCGACTGCAAGCTCTGCATCGAGAAGAAGCTCGAGGACATCTAATACCCACAATCCCCCTCTGCCTTTACCTCAGATCTAGTTTGCAAGCAAACCAGACATAAAGCACGCACACATGCCAAACTATATACATAGAAGTACATATATACAAACATACCAAGGGTATGATAGTAACACTAATAATGCAACAGCAGAAGGAGAATACTCCAGACCAGGCACCAAATCGAACGTTCTTCCTAAGGGTGGGAGGGTTGGGAGTGTAATAACCAGCGAGATGAACACTCCACATGGAACGTTATGGTAAGGACATAACTTCTTTATGTGAGAGTGTTCAATCTGCCTTTGTTCTTACACATGGGTAGCGCCCTAGCTCCATGATCCTGAGGAACTCAAGGGAGAACGTTCTTGAGCACAGTGGAACCAAAGGTTGCCCTATCCCTAGAAACCCTGTCCACTTTGTAATGAGAGATAAATGTATGTGGTTTAGCCCAAGTAGCAGCCGCACAAATAGTGTCAAGTGGTAAGCGAGCTGCGTGAGCCAAAGATGTAGAAACTGATCTGGTGGAATGTCCTTTGGGTTTTACTGATAATGTTTGATCAGAGGCCTCATAAACATATGTGATACAGTCAGTTAGCCATTTAGAAAGAGTTCGTTTCGTAACTGCAAGACCCTTTCTGCTGTCAGCAAAAGCTACAAATAGTTGATCAGATTTCCTGTGATCTCTTGTTCTATCCAAATAAAATCTGAGTTGTCTATGGACATCCAGTTTGTGCAACATATACTCCAATTTATTAGAGTGGTTCTTAAAGAAGGTGGGTAATTCAATGGACTGATTAATATTATTAGAAGAGCAAACTTTGGGGAGAAAGGATGGATTAGTGCGTAGGGATACTCTGTCAGAATGAAATATTAAATAAGGATGTTTGACAGAAAGGGCCTGAAGCTCAGACACTCGTTTAGCAGATGTAATGGCCACTAGAAATAAAGTTTTCCATGACAAAAATTTCAATGTGCAACTTGAGGCTGGTTCAAAGGGTGGCAACATCAATTTAGAGAGCAACAGGTTCAAATTCCACGGTGATGTCGGACTTCTGACTGGTGGTCTGATATGAAAAGAACCTTTTAAAAGGCTTTACAAAGTCTGTGAGCCATAATAGGCACCACATTCCTCTACATGATAGTTAGAAATGGCAGCTAACTGTACTCTTAAAGTAGCCGGGGAAGCTCCTTCATGAAATAGTTCGGTCAAGAACTCTAAAATCTTGTTTAACGGAGCTATAACAGGGTCCAAATGATGTGACTCCTTAAAAGACAAAACGCTTCCACTTACTGGTGTAAGTCTTTGTAGTGGAAACTTTATGAGAAGCTACTAAAATATCTTGAACCGATGTAAGGGGAACCGACCTGGCTAAAAGGGAAGCAGAGCAGCCAAGCTGCTAGATGGAGAGATTCTAGAGATGGGTGAGGAACTCCTGACGAGTGAGTCAGTAGATCTGGCTCTGGGTCCAGCATCCAAGGTCCCCGAATGCGGTGATGCAATAGAAAGGGAACCAAATTTGACGAGGCCAGAACGGAGCAATGAGAATAATAGTCCTCCCAAGGCTGTTGGCTTTCTGTAGAAACCTTTGCAATCACGGGAAATGGAGGAAAAGCATATAGGAGACCCGGGGCCAATCGTGCACCAGCGTCCCTGTGGACTTCCCCTGGAGGGGGTAATAGGGCAAAGTAGCTCCTGCATTTGGCGTTCATTGGAGATGCAAACAGATCGCAGGTAGGCTGGCCCCATTTGCGAAAAATCCTTCGCAACTGACTGTTTGAGGGACCACTCGTGAGGCAATAGTATTGTTCTGCTCAGCCTGTCGGCTATGACGTTGGATGACCCCGGGATGTGCGTTGCGATCAGAAAGCGACCGGTGGACTCTGCCCATTGCCAAATTCTCATGGCCTCTCTGCATAGTTGGTAAGACCTGGTTCCCCCTTGCTTGTTTATGTACCAGACTACGGACATGTTGTCTGTCTGAACTGCAATGGTCCCTGGAGGAAGAAGGGGAGCAAAGTGTTGCAACGCCAAAAACACTGCCCTCAACTCCAGAACATTGATGTGCAGATTGTACTCCAGATTGGTCCATTCGCCTTGGACTGTCTGTCCCTGAAAGATGCCCCCCCACCCTATCAGGGAAGTGTCCATGGTTATCGTCGCTGACGGTGCGGGTAGCACAAATGGTCTTCCGCTGGATAGGTTGCAAGTCTGTAACCACCACATTAGGTGTGATTTGCATGTTTTCGTTATCAATATTTCGTGAGTCAGTGGAAGTTGTTGGAATGACCATTGTGCAAACAGAAGCCATTGTAGCACTCTCATGTGCAGTCTTCCCAATGGTATTGCAATGAGAGAAGCTGCCATGAGACCCAAGACTTTCAGAACAATCTTTGCCTGGGACTTTCTGGACGACAGCAGAAGGGAAATGTTGATTTGAAGTGCTACTATTCTTTCTGTAGGAAGTTTTAGAACTAAATGGTGCGTATCTAATTCCGCTCCTATGAATAAGATATGCTGTGATGGCTGTAGTAAAGATTTTTCGAAATTTACTGAAATTCCAAGGTGTGTACAAAGTTGTAGGGTGTAGTCCCTGGCTTGTATCAGTTGATGCCTGGTGGTGGCAGACAGGAGCCAGTCGTCCAGATACGGAAACACCTGGAATCCTAGGCGCCTCAGATGAGACGCTACCACTGCCATGCATTTGGTGAAGACCCTGGGGGCTGTAGTCAGACCAAAGGGCAGGGCTCGAAACTGATAGTGACTGGCTCCCAGCCGGAAGCGCAAATGATCCCTGGACGCCCTGGCCATTTTGATGTGGTAGTATGCGTCCTTCAAATCTATCGAGCACATCCAGTCGTCCTTCCGTAAGAATGGAAGGATCGATTGAAGCGTGACCATTCGGAACTTTTCCTTCTTGACAAAGGTGTTGAGATGGCTTAGGTCCAGAATCGGCCTCCAGTCCCCTGTTTTCTTTGGAACTAAAAAGAACCTTGAGTAAGTTCGAATCCTATTTGGTCCGCTGGGACTGGTTGGATGACTTTTTTCTAGCAGCTTTGAAATTTCTGTAGCTGCTGGGTCTCGCAGATGGGGTGGTACATCTGGGAGTTTTCTCTTTGGAATGGGTGTGGATAGAAATGGGATTTTGTAACCTCTGGTAACAACGCTTTTTACCCAATTGTCTGAAGAAAGGTTTTGCCAGGCCTGAGGGTATAAAGCTAAGCGACCCCTGACTGCCTCCAGAGCAGGACAGTCAGGCCCTCCTCTCAGGAGTGCTGAAAGGTTTGCCAGGAGGTTATCCCTGTCACCTTGGTTTTGCGGACCCCTCTGCCGCCAGGGCGGCGTCTTCCACCTCTGCCCCCCCCCTCTGCCTCTAGAGGGGGCATCACCCTGTGTGTTTGGGAAAGATCCTTGGGGTTTTCGAAACCACATTTTCCCACCACGTTGCCCTTTGGGGTACGGTCTGGAAGGGGTGGAAAAACGGACTCCGACAGCAGACAGAGTCTTTCCCTCCTGTTCACACCGGGTAAGGGTCTCCTTTACTTTAGGGCCAAAAAGTGTGGCTCCATCAAATGGGGCGTTAGTAAAGGAAGACTTGAAGGCTTCCGGAAACGAACATAAGCGCATCCAGGATTGCCTCTGAAGAGCAATCGCTGAAGCCGCTGCCCTACTCGATCCCTTGGCTGCGTATGATATCAGCCTCATGGACGAGTTTACAATGGATGTAAGGGTGTTGAGATGTGCTGTAACTTTCTCTGAAACAGCAGCATCTGTAGTACCCTGGAGGGTATCTCCCAACTCTTTGACTAGATCCCTCTGTAAGCGTGTAAAATGAGTCAAATAGTTCAGGGAACGCATAGAGAAAGCCGCTGAACTGAAAATGCGCTTCCCGTATCTGTCCATGGTCCTAGAATCTTTGTTAGGCGGATGGACAGATGAGGAAGACTCCGACATCTCCTTTTCGTGGCCGCTGCCACCACCATGGCGTCTACTGGAACTCCTTTGGTGAGGTAAGCCTTGTCCTGTGGTGCCGTAATGTACTTATTTGGCTTCCTAGGGACTGGTTCCACCGTGTCAGGTGTCTCCCACGCCTTCGAGCAATCAACTCCATTAACTCATCAAGGCGGAGTGACCCAGGAGGAGGAAGGGCGAGCACCAAATGCCTTCAGCAAAACTGACTCATCCTCAGAAGGGGGGAGGGATTGCCAGTCACCTCTCTGTTTTAGGATCTCCAAGATGTCAGAAAAGGAGACATCTTCTGAAGGTGACTTAGGGGACCCTTCTGACTCATCCAAGTCAGTATCGGATGTCAAAGATTCTTGTGGAGAATCCAAGTGTCTCCTCTTACACAATCGTTTCCTAGGGACTTCTTCGGGGAACATCCGAAGAAGCCTCCGAGGAAGAGGGGCACCCTCTAGGGGTGGCTGAGACACCGGTGCTCGACGCTTGGATGTAGCCGTGGGTGCAGAGGAGGATAACGGTCCTTTGTGGGGAGGAGAAGCTGTTCCTGCTGATGTGGTTGTCTGGGTAGACAACACCTTCCTCATGAGGTCGAAGGCCCCCAGGTCCCGAGTCGAGGTATCTCCCGGTTCGAAGAAATGGGAAGAATCCCAAACAGGAACCGAAGGCACCGACCCGAGGACGGAACCGAGTCGATCCGCCGAGGCTCGAGAGGAGCGTCAGAACGAAACATCGGTCCGACTCGGTCCCGGAACCAAGGATGGATCTTCGGCCCCGAGACTCCAGTACCGGATCGGATGGAGTCGAGGTGAACGGTGCCGACCGAGAAAAAGACGGTTCTGGCACCGAGGGCTCCACAATCATCAGTTCAGCTTCTTCCGGCTCCGAAGACTGGACAGGTCTCGGAGGAGGAACAGATGGAGATAGTGGCAGTCCTTCAAGTCTCGA
This sequence comes from Protopterus annectens, assembly GCF_019279795.1. NCBI lineage: Eukaryota > Metazoa > Chordata > Ceratodontiformes > Protopteridae > Protopterus > Protopterus annectens. The sequence goes on along the minus strand of NC_056746.1, from coordinate 37,584,388 downwards.
CATCAACTGAGAGGAGACCGAGATAAGCTTGGATAAGGCCGTATGCTCCATCAATTTCTGCACCACACGGTCCACATCGGTGTCGGAGAGGGGCCTGGAAGAACGAGTCGAAGGGATCGAAGATGGAGCCGACCTCAGCAGAGTCGGTGGAGGGAGCTCCGTCACCGGTTCCAAGACTCGAGGCTCGAAACTGCCAACAGTTGAACACTCGGCCCCAAGTCTGTGGAACCGGTGATCTAACTTTACTCGAAGAGCTCGGAGCCGATGACTTGGGCTCCGACGTCTTCGATTCCTTCGAGGATTTGGATGCCTGGTCTGAAGCATCCAGAGCCTCCTGGAAAGAGGGTTTCAATAAACCTCTGTCCATCAGTTTCCTGCGCCTATCTGTCATGACCCTCCCACTAAAAGAGTGACAAATAGAACAGTCCTCTTGTAAGTGGAGAGGGCCAAGGCAGTAGACACAGGAACTGTGGTTGTCCGTGACCGACATCTTTTGGCCACACTGGCAACGTTTAAATCCAGATTTCATTTTCTCAGACATTTTGTAGTAAGAGAAAAAGTCAAGTCCAGTAACAGTCAATCCAGAGAAAAAAAAAAAAAAAGGGTCAAATCCGGTAAATATGTCAGTCCGTTTGTCAATCCAAGTAGGGGTGGTAGGCCCCGAAAAACTCTATACCAGTTAAAAGAAGTTAAACTAAGTTAACGGTACCGAGAATTTCTCTCTACACACACATCATACACTAAATACAGTAACTAGTGATTTTAAACAAGATCTCCTGAAAATTTAACAAAAAGAAAGTTAAATCTTATCTGAAAACCCTCGAGCTAGCCTCCAGCGATGCGAATGCAGCAGCGGCAAACTAGATCTGAGGTAAAGGCAGAGGGGGATTGTGGGTATTAGATGTCCTCGAGCTTCTTCTCGATGCAGAGCTTGCAGTCGGCCGGCACGGAGCCGAGGATCGGCTCCGAACCCATGTGTAAGAACAAAGGCGAGATTGAACACTCTCACATCATTAGTTTCAAAGTTAAACATACATAACATTACATTCAGGTTTAAGATACACTGAGCAGCAGTTATACAATTGACCCTTCCTGAAATGGAGTGGTAGAAAAAAGTTAGAAGTAGTTGAAGGTAAGGCACCTAAGAAATAGAGAGGTCACCAGTCGGGGTTAGTGCAAGGACATAACCAATGAGTTTTGAATTATTTCTTGAGTTTGTTTTTGAATGGAGTTAGTGAGGGTTCTAGGGACAAGTCAGCTGGGAGTCTGTTCCATATTTTTCCAACAGAGTTGGCAAACAGAGAGTCCCCAGCTGAGTAGTTGGATTTGTATGTTTGAACTAGGAGTCTAGTGGATGATCACAGTGGCCGGGTGCTGGTGTAGGGGACTGACAATATTTTTAGTGCAGGTGTTTTTCCTGGTTGGTAAAGAACTTTATGTGCCACTATTAGGTGGTTGAACTGCAGTAGGCTTGGCAGTTCAAGCCATCCTAGGCGATTAAGGTTGTGACAGTGGTGTGTCCAGTAGGCTGTGCCAGTAGCAAATCTGGCAATGTGGTTATAGTAGGATGATAGTTTATTAAGATCTGTTTTGTTTAAGTTGGAGAATAGAGGTGAGGCATAGAGAAGAGTTGATAGCAGATGGCTATTGATTTATTTTTCTGCTGAGAATGGTAAACATTTTTATTTGTAAACAAGGGAGATACAGCAACCACTTAGCTAAGGTAACTTTGATTTCCCTTGACCCATCTTGGTCTTAGAACATACAACAAACAATTGATCTGATTTTCTAAAAGCTTTGGTTTAGTGTAGATAGAAGTGTAATTCTCTGTGTACATCCAACAAATCGAGCATGTGTTCTCCTTTATTTAAAAAATTTGGAAAGAAGATTGTAAGATTAATACTCTGAGCAAGTGAAGACTGTGAAGCTACTTTAGCCAAAAAGGAGGGACTGGTACATAAAGTACCCCTGTCCTGTGGAAGGTAATATAAGGAGGTTGGTAACATGGAGCTCTGGTATGTAAAGTAACCCTGTCCTGTAGAAGGTAATATAAGGAGGTTGGTAACATGGAGATCTGGTATGTAAAGTAACCCTGTCCTATGGAAGGTGATATAAGGAGGTTGGTAACATGGAGCTCTGGTATGTAAGGTAACCCTGTCCTGTGGAAGGTAATATAAGGAGGTTGGTAACATGGAGCTCTGGTATGTAAAGTAACCCTGTCCTGTGGAAGGTAATATAAGGAGGTTGGTAACATTGAGCTCTGGTATGTAAAGTACCCTGTCCTGTGGAAGGTAATATAAGGAGGTTGGTAACATGGAGCTCTGGTATGTAAAGTAACCCTGTCCTGTGGAAGGTAATATAAGGAGGTTGGTAACATGGAGCTCTGGTATGTAAAGTAACCCTGTCCTGTGGAAGGTAATATAAGGAGGTTGGTAACATGGAGCTATGGTATGTAAAGTAACCCTGTCCTGTGGAAGGTAATATAAGGAGGTTGGTAACATGGAGCTCTGGTATGTAAAGTAACCCTGTCCTGTGGAAGGTAATATAAGGAGGTTGGTAACATGGAGCTCTGGTATGTAAAGTAACATGGAGCTCTGGTATGTAAAGTAACCCTGTCCTGTGGAAGGTAATATAAGGAGGTCGGTAAAATGGAGCTTGGAGCTCTGACACCCGTCTGGCTTATTTAATTGCTACCAGGAAAACGTTTTTCCACATCAGAAATTGGCAGCAGGTTCAAAGGGAGCTTGGATCAAGGGTTGTAGCAAGACAGTCAAGTCCCAAGGAGGAATAGGATCCTTAACTGGAGACTAAGAAGAAAAGTACCTCTAAGGAAGGCTTTGCATAATTTGAGTGAGGCTAAGGATGTATGGTTCTCTCCAACAGAACAAAGAACATGGTACATTTGGAAATATGGGAGAAGTGAATAGATCACAGCATGGCTGGCCCCATCAATGAAAGATTTCTGTCACAATGTTGGGTTGACAGACCACTCATGAGGTACCAGAACAGATCTGCTCAACATGTTCTCTAGAATGTCGGTCTTCCTTGGAATGCACATTGCCATTCGAAAGCAGTTGGAAGATATTGCCCACTGCCACACTCTCATCACTTTGCAACACAATGGGTAGCAATATGTTCCTCCTTATTTGTTGATGTACCAGACTCCTGACATGTTGTCCGGATACAAATCACCTGTACAGGAAGGACATCCTGCAAGGCTTGCAACATTAGAAGGACAGTCTACATCTCTAAGACATTGATGTGAAGATTGGCCTCTGATGGGGACCACACACCTTGGACCATCTTTCCAAGGTAATGCCCCGCCCCCCACCCTAGATGGGAAAAATCCTTGGTCACTGTGGCTTTGGGAGAGGGAGGAACAAAGGGACAGCCTCAAACCACCTCTGGAGATTGAATCCGCCAATTTACATGATTTCTGCAGATGTTTGTTAAGTGTATTGGAAAATTCATGGGGTGGGATCTGACAGACCACTGAACCTCTAGACTCCACTGTAACCCTCTCATATAATATCTTGCCAAGGAGCCCAAAGTAATGGACGCTGCCATCAATCCTAAAAGTTAAGGAACTAGTTTGGCAGGTGGCATCTGATAAAAACAGAGCTGCTGAGCCTGATTTCTTAGAGTAAATAACATGTTCTTTGGCAATCTTGCAATCTGAATGGTTGTATCCAAATGAGCTCCTATGAACTCCAAAATTTGTAATTAGGAAAACTGAGCTTTTTCCTGGTTTACAGTAATTTCCAGGCTGCAGCAAAGCTGAAGCAAGTAATTTTGGCCCAGATTACTAGAAGCCTGGTAGGAGCAGTAACAGGCCAGTCATCTAGATAGGGGATCACCCAGAACCCTTGAAGCCAGAGATGAGCTGCAACCACTGCCATGCATTTGGTGAACACCCAAGGGGCTGTGGTGAGACCAAAGAACAGGGCTCTGGTCTGAAAATGACTGGCTTCTTGCTGGAAGTGATGGAACTTCCTGGAACGTCTGTCCATTTTTATGTGGTAGTATGCATCCTGCAGGTCTATTGAGCACATACAGTCATCTTTTTTCAGTAGAGAGAGGATAGACTATACCATGACCATCCAGTATTTTGTGTTTGGCAAACTGATTCAACTGGCTGAAGTCCAAAATTGACCTTGGATCCAAATTCTTTCTTGGCACTAAAAAGAATCTGGAATAAGTACCGATCCCTTGTTGGTATGGAAGAACCTCTTGGATGACTCGCTTGTCTAGCAGCTTTTTTATTTCTAATGCTGTGGCTTTTCTCTAACAGGGTGGTACATTGTGGATTTTCTTTCTTAGAGGGGGTGGATATAGAAAGGGATTGAAATAGCCTCTAGTAATTATCATCTGCACCCAGACATTTTGGTGATGGACATTCAGGCTTCTGGGTGCAGAGACAAGCACTACCCCTGACTGCCTCCAGAGTGCAGCAGTTAGGCAACCTGCTGGAAAAGCCTCTCAGAGAACAGACCTCTTAAGTCTTGATTCTGAAGGCCTTGTCTGCCACAAGGGTGACTTCTGCTGTTAGAATACCCCTCCTTCTCTGCCTCAAGGGATCTTAGATTATCTAAACTACATTTTCTCCTCCCCCCTTTCTGTTTGTTACAGAAGGTACTTTTGGGGCTACAGAACCTTATGCCTAGGATAAAAAGAGTTTTCCCATCCTATTTACTCCTATAGAATTTGTCCTTGGCCTTGGGGGTAAACAAGGTGGACCTGTCAAATGGGGCATTGATAAAGGACATCTTAAAAAGCTCTGAAAAGTCACACAAATGCATCCAGGCATACCTCTGTACTGTAATGCCTGTTCCTGCAGCTCTAGAAACACCTTCCGTTGCATTGAATATAAAATGCATGAAAGCGTTTGACAGGTATTGAAGTGTGGTCAGCTGAGAATCCATGCTTTTTCTGTCTTCTGCAGATGATGGACCCAGAAAGAGACTAGAAAAGTTCCTTGGTCAAGTGCCTTTGAATCCTAGTTGTGTGTGTGTGCCAGATAGTTAAGTGAACTAAGGGCAAAGGTAACTGAAGCATAAACACACTTCCCAAATCTATCCAAAATCCTATATTCTTGGTTAGGGGGTGGACAGAAAAGCTTTCGTCTGTAAGCTCCTTCTACTACTTCCATAGCATCCACTACTGGACCTTTTGTCTAATGAGAATGGACTTTGGGACCATGAGGTATTTGTCTACTTGAATGTCTGGTTCCTTCCATGCCCACTGAGAGATTAAATCCACCATCTCATCTGCTGAGGGAACCACCCATGAAATAGTTGAGCTGGAAATAAATGCCTCAAGAAACACAGATTCCTCCTGGGAAGTACTTTGGACAACCAACCTCATTTCTGTCTCAAGGCTCAAGGATCTCCCCAAATGAGATATCCTCAAAGGGGTGATGTGGGGAACCTCATGTCTTCAATGAAATCCATGTCTTCTGTCAAGGATTCTTAGGGGGAGTCAATGTGTCGCCTCTCACACATATGCTTATGAGGAGCCTCTGAGGGGGGAAACTTCATGAAGTACTCAGAAGCCTGGAGGGAATCCTGAATGAGGACTGTGTCAAGGCTAGTGAGAACCAGTTGTCCCAATGGGATAGCCTCTGCAGGATCAGGACCCAGAACTATCAGTTGCAGAGCAGTTGGAACCACTGCTCTCCAGCCTTTGAGAGAGCTCTATACACTGCCTCGAAGGCAGACATTGATGAAGAACCCAAGACCACTCTGGTAGGAGTTGAAGCTGCCACACAAGCATGGCCCAGGTCACTACCATTGCTCTGCTCCAAGACTGAAGCTGGAGCCAAGCTATCTAACACCAAGTCTCCAAAAGGAAGAGATGGCTCCAATATCTTTGGAGTCAACCCCCACTCTCAGACTTAATGCTAAAGCTATGGCTTCAAGATCATTCTGACTCCAAACAGATAAGAGACAAGAGATGATGCCAGAGCCAAGAAAGCCCACAACCTACCTTGGATCTGACATGGACAATCTGGAAGAGCTTGGCTCCAACAATCCCAAACCTGCAGGTCAACTTGAGTTAACAATAGCCATAGGTAAAGGAGAGGATCCAAAGCTCCTGGGTCTGATGGGAAACACAGCTAGAAGAATTCAAACTGAATTTGTATCCATTAGAATGTCCTCATCATTCTGTCCACATCAGCTTCTGTCATGGTTCTGGCAGACCTGATAGACTTCAACAATGACAATGTGGAAGGTGGTCTTGAGGATCTCTGTAAAGGTCTCACCTGCAGGAAAGGCAAATGCAGCCTGAGAGAGATAAGACCCAGGGAAAACCTTGGCTTCTGGAGGGGAGGACTCTTAGAATGAGCCACAGTCGAATCAGAAAGGACAGTTGGATCTGAAGACTTGGAAGATTTCGCTGCTCAAGACAAAGAGAAAATAGATAACAGAGAATGATCAGGAGATGCTCATTGCCTTTGGGCCTGCCAATCTTGTCTCCCTTGGCTTTCTCTAAGGTCTTCTTACTCAAGGGGCAAGGACCAGATGCTGATTTTGAAGAGTTAGATGAAATAAGAACCTTAATTTCCAATTTTCCAAAAGTTGTACAAATTGAGCAATCTATCCTAGTGAGCTCCTCTCAAACAGTATACAAATCTCAAACTGTACTCACTGGAAGCATTCCTCACTTTGGAAGATGTGGACATCTGTGCAGTTACAGAGATATGGTTCAAGGCTGCAGACAGCATCCTGGCCATGCCAGGTTATAATGTCTTCCACACATTCAGACCACGAAATGAATGCATGAGAACTAAAGGAGGAGGAGTATCAATTGTCATCAAAGATGAATACACCTCTAGGCTGGTTAAACAGAATGACTGCCTACAGTTACTCCAAGTGCAAATAACTATAGGAAAGACCCCCCTCCAAGTTATCACCAGTTACAGGTCCCCCTCTATGAGCCATGATCTCCACACTGCCTACTTGGATCAACATGATTCACTCAAAATGCAACCACTCTGGTTATGGATGACTTTAACTACTGCTCCATAGATGGGGTAAATTATATGTGTACTAACACATTTTCCCAAAAGTTCTTAGACTTCATTAACTCCAATGCCTTGGAAAAGATAGTTGGCAGCCCAACAAGGGGCCCAAATATTCTTCATCTGGTACTCACCAACATAGGAGACTGGTGTACCAACACAAGTGTGTGACCCTCCTTGTTGAAGTCTGATCATAAATCAGTCTCTCAAAATAATGATTACATCAGATCCCCCCTGGAGTAATTACGCTAAAAAACTTCTCCAAAGCAAGCTAGAGCCTTTTAAGAAACTGCATTAACAGCTGCAAAGCTCCTGTCTCCATTGACAGCAAGGATACCTATACTAGGTTATACACCAATGCTCTGTATAAATATCTATACAATTGTATTGACTCAACTGTACCTGATAGGACCAAAGCAAGATTCTCCAGAAAGAACAAACCTGCTTGGTGGACACATACCTCTCAACCTCTTAGAGCAAGAAATTTGGAAAAAGCCATAAATAAAAGTGTGACAAAGGCCCAAAAATAGTGACAAGTTTTAAATATTGCACTTACAAACTTAGAAAGTTGATATAATAACAGGTTTTACATTAGCATGAATTTTCTGAAGGGTATGAAGTCTGAAACTCAAATGTCCATCATTCATTTCTAACTTCAGTCTTTAATAATTTGTGACTAATTTGCCAGAAAACCAGAATTTTATGAAAAACAGACCATATATGAGGCAAAAATATGGACATTCTATGAAAATTTGTACAGTTGAGAGGTATGGCATGGACATCTGCCATAAACAGGCTATACAACAAGAGAGAGAAATTGCTGTCTAAAAACATGAAGGAACAGTCTCAGAATTGGAACACCCTTCTCAGTTTAAACAATCAAATAAGACATCTTCTAAAGTCCTCTAAAGCTAACTATGAATTCAAATTAGCATCCCTAACTAAGGATAACCATAAGGAATACTTTAGCTACATCCGAAACCTTAAAGGAAAAGCCTATATTTGCACTGAACTTGTGCTGAATGGTACCACATGTACTGAACCTGTAGAAATAGCCAACCTGCTAGCAGACATGTTCGGTGAAAACTTCTCCCCTCTGTCCCCACCACATATACCCCAGAACATTCCTACCACCTGTTCTCCACCTAGTATCTGTAAACAGCAGGTCTTAAGCACTCTCTCCAAGGCCAAAAACACAGCCTCTATAGTACCTGATAAAATCCCAGGCTGCATTCTAAATGGCTTAAAAAAAAGAAGTTATGTCTTACCATAATATCCCATCTGTGTTGTTCATCTTCTTTCATTCATCACTGTTGGGTTTGGTTCGAGAAGGCCTATTACCAAGCTTGCACCAGCCAAAAAAAACTCTTGAGCTAAGTCTCTACCCAGAATGCCATTCTCCCTGTTAACTCAGATCGAGTTTGCTAAGAAAGGAAGTAAAGCCGAGGCCACTTCTATGTAAGTACCCTAGTGCACCATTTAGACCCAAAGCATCCCCCAGGAGCCTTTGGAGGGGGAAGGAGGGTGGGAAGTGATGAATGAAAGAAGATGAACAACACAGATGGAACGTTATAGTAAGACATAACTTCTTTATCTGATGTTGTTAATCTTCTTTCCATTCACCACTGATGGGACAGAATCCCAGGCTACCTTGAGGTCCATGGGCAGCCCTTATGGAAGAACATTCCTGAGTACCACTGAGCTGAAGGTAGCTCTCCCCCTGGAGACCAGGTCTAATTTGTAATGATTGATAAAGGTATGAGGCTTAGCCCAAGTAGCTGCTACACAGATGGCATCCATGGATGCCCTGGAATGGAATGCTATAGAAGTTGTCATAGATCTAGTACAGTGGGCTTTAACTTTTGGCATGGATTAATTATGGAGGGATTAGGTGACATGTATGCAGCCCCTTAGCCATCTTGATAATGTAACCTTGGAAACAGCTTCTCCCATTTTGGGTCCCAAAAAGGAGATGAAAAGCTGTTCAAATTTACGGATAGGTTTGGTCCTGTCTAAGTAAATTCTTAATTGTCTATGTACGTCTAAGGTGTGAAGGCAATTCTCTCCTCTATTGGCAAAATTCAGAAAAAACACTGGAAGATCAATGGACTGCTTAATAGAGAATTCAGAAAGAACTTTGGGAAGAAAGGGTTGGTTCGTCCGAAGTGACACTCTGTCTTTATGAAAGACCAGGTAGGACATCTTGATACACAATGCCTGCAGCTCCAAAACACTTCTGGCAGAGGTAATGGCTACCAGGAACAAAGAATTCCAAGACAAAAACTTTAGGTCACACTTAGCAGCAGCCTCAAAGGGCTTTTGAGTCAAACGCTGGAGGACTAAAGTGAGGTTCCATGATTCCACGGGCTGTCTGAGAGGAGGCGTGAGATGAGAGGTACCTTTGAGGAAAGCCTTGCAGAGTTGTAAAGAGATGAGGGGTGCCCTCTATACCATTGTGGAAATTGGAAATCGCCATGAGATGCACTCGTACTGTAAAGGCAAAGGCTCCATTATCAAAAAACTTAGCCAAGTATTGAAGCACTGCAGTTACTGGAGCCGAATGAGGGTCTAGCATGTTATCCTTGGACCAGATGGAGAACCTTTTACATTTATCCTGATATAGTCTTCTGGTGGATGGTTTTTGTGAGGCCAGAATGATGCCTCCAACAGGTGAGGAGAGATTAGCTTGCCTGGCGACTAGAGGAAATAGAGAAACCAAGCTGTCAGCTTGACAGTGAACAGGTTCAGGTGACTCAACCCCTGGGGGTGAGTGATCAGATCTAGTAGAGGGTCCAGAATCCACAGCGCGTATACTAGGTGAGGCCGAAGAAAGGGGAACCATACTTGCTGAGGCCAGAATGGGGCTATGAGGATCACCTTGCATCTCAACCAAAGAGCTTTCTTTAGAAATTGTGGGATCAGAGGAATGGGGGGTAGGCGTAGAGAAGTCCCGTGGGCCAATTGTGGATCAGAGCATCCCTCAGTGACTCCCCCTCCGGGGGAAGTAGGACGAAGTAGCTGCTGCACTTGTTATTTGATGGGGAAGCAAAAAGATCGCAGCAAGACTGGCCCCAGTGGCTGAAGATTACAGACACCATCTCGGGGTTGAGGGACCACTCATGAGGATGCATCTATTCAGTTTGTCCGCAATCACACTGGAGCTCCTTGGGATATGTATTGCTATCAGAAAGCAGTTGGAAGCTATTGCCCACTTCCAAATTCTCATGGCTTTTTGACATGGGGATAGGACTTGGTTCCTCCTTGCTTGTTGATGTACCAGACCTCTGACATATTGTCTGATTGAATTGCAATTGTCCCGGAGGGGAGAGCCGATAGGAATGCCTGCAATGCTAACAGCATGGCTCTCAGTTCCAGAACATTGATATGCAGGTGGACCTTTGAGGTGGACCATGTGCCTTGGACAGTCTTTCCCTGGAAATGGCTCCTCCCCCACCCAGTCAGGGAAGCATCCATGTTCACAATGGCTGTGGGCTGGGAGGGTTGAAATGGGTGGCTCCAAAGATCTACATCTGGCCTCATCCACCAAAGCAGGTCCTGCTTGCAGAAGTTGGTTATTCTAATCTTGTAATCTGGGGGATGACAGTTTGGAAACCATTGACACAGAAGGAGCCATTGCAGAATTCGCATATGTAGCTTTGCTAGAAGCACTATTGGAATTGACGCAGCCATAGAACCTAAGGCTTGAAGAACTTCCCTTGTAGAGGCTGATGTTTGAGAAAGAATCACTTGGATTTGAAGCCTCAATTGATGGGAGTCTGTGAAGAGGGAGTGATACCAGACAGAACTGAGTATTGAACACTGTTCCAATGAACTTTATCTGTTGTGTAGGGATAAGATTTGATTTCTCCCAATGTATCATTATTCCCAACAATGTTTCCATAGAGAGAGTATGTTGTAGCGCAGTTACCAGAAGCTGCTTGGTGGGAGCGGTAAGGAGCCAGTCATCTAGATATGGAAACACCCGGAATCCTTTTAGTCTCAAGTGAGCTGTTACCACTGCCATGCATTTCATGCACACTCTGGGGGATGTAGAGAGACCGAATGGCAGGGGACGGAATTGCTAATGACTGGCTCCTAGCCAGAAGTGAAGCAGACTCCTGGAGCATTTGTCCATCTTGATGTGGTAATATGCATCCCGGAGATCTATAGAGCACATCCAATCACCTTCTCTTAAAAAGGGAAGGACGGGCTGAACCATGACCATCTGGAATTTGGTGTGAGTGACAGACTTGTTTAAGCTGCTGAAATCCAAAATTGGTCTCCAGTCTCCTGTCTTTTTTGGCACCAAAAAAAATCTCAAGTAAAATCCGGATCCACTTGGTCTGGTGGGACTGGTTGGATGACTCTTTTTTGAGTCAGCTTTATAATCTTTGAAGCTGTTTCTTCCTTTGACTGGGTGGAACATCGGGAAGTTTTCTTGGAAATTTTGGCTGACAAGAAAGGGAAATGGTGTAACCTCTGGTGATAATATTTTGCAGCCAACAATCGATGGTGATAGATTGCCAGGCAGCTTGGTGCAAAGAGAAATGACCCCCGACTGCTTCCAGAGGTAAGCAATCAGGCCACCCCTCAGGAGTGCGGATAAGGTTATCCAGAGAAGGAGTCCCTGGAGCCTTGGTTGTGAGGACCTCCTCTGCCTCTATAGGGGCATCTTTCAGAATTGTTACCCCCTCTGCCTCTGGGAGTATCATCACCACGTGCAGCACGGAAAGGACCCTGAGATTTTTTATGCCACATTTTTCCACTCTTCTAATTCTTGCAGAAGGTACATTGAGGGTTGAAAAACCATAGGCCTATGGCAGACAGGGTTTTTCTGTCTTGCTCGCACCTGGCTAGCATGTCCTTCACTTTGGAGCCAAAAAGGGATGTAGCTTCAATGGGAGCATTCAGAAAGGAAGACTTGAAGCGATCCGTGAGGTCACCGATATGCATCCAGGCATGACACCTCATAACAATGCCCGAACCCGCTGCTCTAGCCACCCCTTTAGTCACGTGTGAGAGCATCCTCATGGATGAGTTGGATATTGATTCCAGGGTTGCTAGCTGTGAGGCCACTTTGTCCCTGACCTCATCAGACAACAGTCCTGCGAGCGTCCCAGAGAGTTCAGAGATTAAGTCCCTCTGGAGCCTCGTAAAATGTGCCAAATAATTCAGGGATCATATAGCAAAGGTCCCTGATGCAAAAACACCCTTCACAAGTCTGTCCACTGCCTGGGACTCCCTGTTGGGTGGGTGGACAGCAGGACTTTCCTCAGCCAAGTCCTTTTTCATGTTCATTGCCACCACCCTGCATCAACTGATAACCCTTTGGACCAGTGCGGATTCTCCACAGGAGGGGAAAGAATTTTGTCTGGTCTCCAGAGTATTGCCTCAGTGAAATCAGGGTTCGTCCAAGGGCACTGCATGATGAGCTGGATGAGGTCATCAGCAGGTGGGGTCACCCAAGAGGTAGAAGGCCAGGTGCAGAAAGCCTGCAGGAACACGGACTCCTCAGACAAATTGTTGGAGGACTTCCAGTCAACTCTCTGCTTTAGCATCTCCAGGATGTCTCAGAAGGAAACATCAGGAGGTGACCATTGGGACCCTTCACCATCATTGTAATCTGTGTCTTCCATTAAGGACTCTTAAGGCGAGTCCATGTCCTTCATCTTGCACATCTTCTTTCAAGGGGGCTCCTCAGTGGGGGTCTCTGAAGAGGACTCAGAAGAGTGGGTACCCTGAACAGGGGTGTCCTGAGGCTTTTTTGCCTGGTGTCCCGGGGTGGTGGTCTATGATAGCTGTAGCTCAGGGGGTGAAAACTGGGGTTCCGACATCAAAGGAGTGCTGCCAGAAGCAAGAGCCCTCTCCATCACGTGAAAGGCAGGCCCACCCAAAGAGGGACGGGAACCTGAAACCGAGAAGGACAACCTCGGGACCGAGGTCACACCCCACTCTAATGGACTTGCCCCCATGGATGGAGCCTCAAGCAGGATCGTCATGGATGCAGCCATCGGCACCAAGGAGAAATTCGGCACTGTACCCCAGGCTGACACACCCGTCCCTCAATCCCCAGATTGAGGAAAGACCGGTTTGGCGGGAATTGAAGACCAAAGAGACAAACTCTGAGCCAGAGTGAGATGCACCGTAGGAGCCAAGGTGATGGGTTCCAAGAAGGATGTTGGAGCAGAAGGCTTCAGAACTGAGATGGTCAAAGGAGGAGTGTAAGATTGAGTCTGTGGATAAGGCAACCCAAGTCCTGCAGGTGGATGGGTTTTAGAAAGTGAGGGAATCCCCCTGGCTACCAACAGCTGGTCCACAAGATGCACCACATCGTGTTCCAAAAGTCTCCTGGTGGATCTAGTGGATACTCTAGACAGAGAGTCAGGACATTCGAGGAATGAGCTATACACTTGGCCTAGAAACAGGTCTACGGGGGGGGGGTGATCTGCCGGTACCCAAGTCTCTAGTTTCGAGACCGGAAGCAAAGGGGTCAGATCCGGTGATGTTGATACAATGCTCAGTGCTAAAGTGGCACTCAGAGCCAAAACAGTTGGTTCCAAAATGGAAACTGATGGTTTAGTCGAAGGTGTGCCCTGAGCTGAAGTAGCTACAGGTGCTGAAGTCAAAATAGGTGTAGTAAGATCAGTGATTGGTGCTGGAAGCAGGACCTGTACCAAAACAGGCATTGGTATTGAAGGTTTTGAGACAGTCGGAGCCAAGGAAGGCAGAGCTGAAGAGGCAGATTTGTGCTCCGACAATAACTTAGGGACCTTAGATTTCCCAGGTCTGCTCTGATCACCCGATGGTGAAGAAGGAACAGAGAGGGTTGAGATTTCCATCACAGAAATGGCCTCTGAGAAGGGAGGCGAGTAACCCCTTCAGAATGAGTTTATTTTTCTGCTCATTAATTAAGAGTGTGTTGGCTGAAGCTCTGACAAATATCACATGGAGGCTGCACCGAAAGGTGAGCCACTCCCAAACATTATACACAGTCATCATGCAAATCACTGTTAGGTAACTTGCCCTTACAAGAAGTACAATACTTAACGCCTGAAGTACCCGTCTTATCCGACGTCTTGGTAGAAAAGGACACTACAACCAACTGTATAATCCAATAATAATGAAGTCAAATCCGTTCAAAAAAATCACAAGAAAATCACCAATATAACAATACACTGTATGAAGAGAAGAAAGGGAAACACCTGAATAAAGATAAACGCTAGCAGGTTAAAAAAGAGAAACAATACCAGGTATGGTATTGAAGAAATACCGCAAGGGTAAGAGAAAAGGCCGTACCAGCAATTGTACTTGGAGTTCACCAACAGTAACAACGGGGAGAGTGGAAAGAATAAGGTTAGACTGAAGAAATGACACTAGCAATACTAAAGGTTTGGTAAAATATGAAGATATCCAAAAATTTTTACACAAATATCAAAAAAAAATTTCACTTAGCTGAGAGCTTGGCTGAAATGTGGCTTTACGGCTACGTGGCAAACGAGATCTGAGATAACAGGGAGAATGGCATTCCAGGTAGAGACTTAGCTCGAGAGTTTTTTGGCTGGCGTGAGCTTGGTAATAGGCCAACTCATTTCTGAGTGCTCGGAACTGAACCCATCAGTGATGAATGGAAAGAAGATTAACAACATCAGATCAGTAGCTAGCAACACCATTGGGCACTCTCTCTTTAACCACAGCCTAAACACTGGTTATGTCCCTACAGAATGCAAAACAACTACCATCATCCCCATGTAGAAAGGGGGTCATTCACAGACCCTGGGAACTACAGACCTGTCAACCTAACCAGCCTTATCTGCAAGGCCATGGATAGAATCATCATGGACCTTATCAACAAAGATATAGGAAGCCTTCAAACACTTGACCTGACCCAGTTTGGTTTTGTCAAGGGCAAAGGCCTTGGCTAAGTCTAGGTAGGCCATATGCACAGATTTGCCCTTGTCCAGGGTTCTGGTGACTTTCTCAAAGAAGTCCACCAGGTTCCAGGAAAGTCACCAGAGCCCTAGACAAGGGCAAATCTGTGCATACGGCCTACCTAGACGTGAACCTGGTGGACCTCTTAGAGAAAGTCACCAGAGCCCTGGACAAGGGCAAATCTGTGCATACGGCCTACCTAGACTTAGCCAAAGCCTTTGACGCACTCCACTCAGTTATCATTGAAAAACTTATCCAGCTGGGGATCAGTCCATATATTGTCAGGTAGGTTGCAAACTGGCTCACCGACAGAACACATACATTCAAAATAGGAGATTCCACCTCCACCAGCAGACCCATTATCAGTGGTGTTCCACAGGGAATATTGCTGGGGCCCTTATTGTTTGGAATTTAATTCTCAGAAGTACAGGTAAAATCAAAATGTCTGTAGCTGCAAAAGTTTGCTGATGAGTGCAAACTAGGTGCGGTTATTGAATCCCTAAATGATGTCAACATTCTGCAAGAAGGGCTTACTCAAACCAATAACTGGTACCAAAGTCATGAACTTAAACTCAATGCAAAAAATGCATTATCATCACCTTCGTAAAGGGCAACGTCCCTGCAGATTACCATATGAATAACAACACCCTATGCTCTAAATTAGTGGTGAGAGATTTGTGCACACAGGTTGACAACAACCTTACCTTTGATCACCATGTCTCCACAGAAGTTAGGAAGGCCTTCTACTTTGCTCACCTCATAAGTAAGGGCATAGCTTCCAAAACAAAAGAGGTTATAACTCACCTGTACTCTTCCCTCATCAGGCCATTAATACAGTACAATGCTCCCTTTGACATGTACCTTACAAGCCACCTGCAGCAACTAGAGAGACCTCAAAGGTTTCTCATGAAGAAAATTCAGGGTCTTCAACATAAGTCATATGCAGGCAGACTGAAATCACTGTCACTATTCTCTGTATCAAACAGACTACTCAAAGGCAACCTGTGCCTTGCATATAGAGCAACCTCTGATCCTGCTTTATTGAATACGCTGCATATACGTAAGTCAAATGGTACACAATTCACCTGCTCTAGGGACCTTAACCTAGCCCGTGACATCAACAGGACTTGCTGGAGAGACAGATATGTCTTACAGAGGTTACCTCTCCTCTGGAACAAATGTCCAATTCGTGTTAAACAGAGCCCCTCATTGACCCTATTTAAGAGTAACTTGGATGATTGGATGGGAAACCACAGATTCAACCCAGGGGTTTCACCCTTGTCCCTCTTGGATAGGGGTAGTCAGAGCTGATTTAGATCAGCTTGCTATCACTGACCATATCTCTTGGCCCTACAGGGAACAAGGGTTGAACTTGGCTAGGCTTGTAAGCGCCCTAGGGCCATTAGCCTAGTAACCTGCTATGATCCTATGATTTAAGGTGGGAGTTAGAGTTGGGCATGTGGCTATAAGCCACATACGTTTTAAACCCTGTAGTGTTTTTTGACATACTCCTCAAGGAAAAAAACACAGAAAACACTGCCAACAATGATAGTCAAAAAATACAACCAAAAAAAAAAAAAAAAAAAAAACAAAAAGGTGTAATGTAGGAAATATATATACTAACAATGGTATTGAAGGATACTGGATAAAACTAGTAAAACAGTGGGTCTAAACAAGACAAAAAGATAGTTGTTCTTTTTTTTTTAATGGCAGAAAACAAAGGAGAAGGGTGGTACTATTAAGGGAAGAACAAGAGTGATTACTAAAAGAAATAGATGAAGTATTTGAGAAAAAATATTCCAAAAGTTTAAATATCAAAATAATCCCACTAGTCTAGACCATGAATAATGTCCAAATGTTACAAGTGGCAAATCAGATCGGAGATTATGGGTAAGGGTCACAGATCCTAAGTTTGAAAAAAGCAGCCAAAATCAGATCCAAGACCCATCATTTAAGGAATGGATGAAAAATATATTATCAGATCAATACATTTAAAGACAGATTTAATATCTTAAAAGGACAAAGTGAAAAGATTCCCTGATTTATATTTTACTTCTCTTTAGTGTACAATCTGTGGATTAGGCATAACATTTATATTAAAATTATTTGTTGTGCATGCAAAAGGTACGCATTCTTCACTAACGTGGTGGGGACACATTTAACACTACTTTTTATTTTGTACCGTGTGACATTTGCATAGATTCATCGCATTATAGACATGGTAAAACAACCACATTTCATGACCATTCTTGTCTTGCCAGTACCCTCCCTCAGGCAGTGCCTCCTGTCTCCAGAAGGGACTTACTGGTCAATCATGGAGAAAATTTGTGGGTACCAAAACAATCATCTAGTTTATGTTTAAAAGAAGATAGTGGGCTGCTCTGCTTAACATGCAGGAGAAGTTTATTCCAGAAGTTTTTGACATGCTGTATTATAAGCCTGTCCCTCCACTGTGCTTTATTTATCTGTTGGTGATGTTTTAGGTCCATGTTTCTAGTATTTGTGAAGATACTAGACTTACACAGAAACAGGACATCCAGAATAATCAGGTCTCTAATGGTGAGTTAAGCAAGACAGAGATTCCCTTTCAAATGTCTATAAGACACTGAATAAAGGGAAAGAGTTTCTAGCATCTGTTGATAGATAAGGTACATTAGGCCGATGATCTTTTGTTTGATGTGCTTAGTGAGATACTCATTGAGGGTGAAGTCTAAGAAGATTCTTGATGTCACAGTTTATAAGGTCAGTTATAATACATTCCATAGTTTTGCAGATGAGGTTTGCAAGGCTGGTAGGTCTATAATTACCAGGGTCTGTAATAAGGCCACCCATATGAAGGGGGATCACCACTGCTGTGTGCCAGTCATCAGGGATAACAATCAATTAAACTAAATAGACTGAGGTGTACGTCAGCAAAGGCACACTGAACACTATTCATTAGACAGCCAGGTATATTATCAGGTCCCTACTGTCATGTCCCTGTTGTCAGGTCCCTATTTTCAGGCCCCTACTGTCAGGTCCTTATTGTCAGGTCCCAAGAAGAAAGCATTCTTGGTCTTGGTTTGAACTTTCAGTAAATGGTCACTGGAGATACTCGGGGAAGTAAGGAATTCAGATATTTTCAGGCTCTGAATAGAAGGCTCAGAGGTGACGTCAGCACTAAATTTGTTCTCAGGGATGTTGGCCATGTCAGTTGTATGAGAATCCGAGGCCCCATTATGAATAATTCAGAGCAATGTGGGGTTTTGTTTTTTTATTTTCTTAACATAACTAAAGAAAGATTTATAATTATTTTCTTCTTCAAAGACCAACCTAAATTCATGGCCTTCTCTTGTGGTCCTGATAGTTTTCTTCAGTTTTTTTGTAATACTTTTATATTATCTTTGAGAAGATGGATTTTGTATCTTCTAAATAATTTAAGGAGTATCTTTTGTTGTTGTTGTATTGTTTATTTATTTTGGGTGGCGGTCTACCAGGGTAATTTATTTTTGAATTTTTCATGATACTTGGTTCTGGTGGGAGTTGCTAGCTCTATGCACTTTTCTAAATGGGTATAGAATTCCTTAGTGAAGTTGCTGCTGTATTAAAAGTCTGGGAGGTGCAGTCATACGTGACTTTTGATATTTAATTGCATAGTAGGTTGAATTTAGCATTGTTGCAGTTCTTAAATTCAGTGGGGTGTGCTGTAGGAGCTTTTGGGACTTCAAAGGTCTGACATTTATGGTTAAACTTCACTGAGGAAGAAAATGCCAGCGGAGTAGTAGAAGAGGAAGATGTATTTGTAAAAATCAAGTCAAAAATACTGTGCCTCCTAGTAGGCTTATTTACCAGGTTCTTGAGGGAATTTTTGCTTACTAAATATTTGAATTTTTAGGTGTAGTCTACATTTCAGGTAGAGGTGCCCCAGTTTATTGAAGGGTAGTTAAAGTCACCCAAAAATAAGGGAAGTTTTACTAACAGGGAGCTTGTTTAGAACACTGTGGAATCTTACTTGGCCATCAAGGGACAAAGAGGATGTGCTGTAACAAGCTAAATGTAATTCTGTAATATTTAGTTGATGATTAGTCCAGTTAAGAGTAATCTGCAGTGTGAAGATGTCTGATTACCTGAACTGCTAAATGAGTACACACAAGAATTAAAACAAAATATCACCAGGAATTCAGCTGACCCTCACTTTTATTTGGAACTCCCCAATGGACAGATATCTTATTTTCAGGAAGTTGGTGGTTGCAATGTATTTAGGCAGGAGTACGAAAGAGTAACTGATGATTTTTTTTTGTTTTGTTGTTATGTTACAGTTGTGCACAACAGGCCAGTGACCTTTACTCATATATTTCTGTGACAAACCACTTAATATACAAAACAAACAATAAATATAAAAGATGGACCACTTACATCATTAACAAATATGAGTGTTAGTGAATGCAGGGGATTCAAACCATGTTCTCCAACTTTACAGTGTAGCACTTTCATCATCATGCTGAATGTCATAGCTAGTCATATTCTTTGTACTCTACTCAGTAATTTTTTTCATATTATATCTAAAACTAAGTGAATGCCTTTACCAATATGTTCAATATTGCTAATCTAAAAACAATATTTTAATAGTTTTAGGGGGAACAACTGAAAATGCTACTTGCATTTATGGCTTGGGGGGCAACATTTTAGAGATGGGTCCATTTTTAAGTATCAGGTGTCTCAGGAGGGGTAGCACTAAGAGCTTTTGAGTACAAAATGGAAATTGATTGCTACACCCCTGATCATACCATGTTGATTCTGTAAAAGCTTGGCATGCACAGCAGTCTAGGCTTCCCTGTTTCCCCCTCTCAAGTAGAAATGACTCACCTAAAAAAGCTGGGGCCATAAAAGATGGTGGACTGCATCAAGGAGCAAATTTGTCCCACTGAAATGATGGCCTAAGGAACCTAAAAGACCAAAAAAAAACTTGCAATTTAAATGAAGTACAGTGAAGAATTTAAATGAAGTACAGTGAGGAATTTAAATGAAGTACAGTGAGGAATTTAAATGAAGTACAGAAAGGAAGTTAAATGAAGTACAGTGAAGAATTTAAATGAAGTACAGTAAAGATTTAAATGAAGTACAGTGAAAAATTTAAATGAAGTACAGTGAGGAATTTAAATGAAGTACAGTGAGGAATTTAAATGTAGTGCAGTGAAGAATTTAAATGAAGTACAGTGAGGAATTTAAATGAAGTGCAGTAAAGATTTAAATGAAGTACAGTGAAAAATTTAAATGAAGTACAGAGAGGAAGTTAAATGAAGTACAGTGAGAAATTTAAATGAAGTACAGTGAGGAATTTTAATGAAGTACAGTGAAAAATTTAAATAAAGTACAGTGAGGAATTTAAATGAAGTACAGTGAGAAATTTAAATGAAGCACAGTGAGGAATTTTAATGAAGTACAGTGAGGATTCTATATGAACAGCAAATGGGGTACAGTTGTCAGGTGCGGACATGTGGTTAGCAAATGGGGTACAGTTGTCAGGTGTGGACATATGGTTAGCAAATGGGGTAAAGTTGTCAGGTGTGGACATGTGGTTAGAAAATGGGGTACAGTTGTTAGGAGTGGGCATGTGGTTAGCAAATGGGGTACAGTTGTCAGGTGCAGACATGTGGTTAGAAAATGGGGTACAGTTGTTAGGAGTGGGCATGTGGTTAGCAAATGGGGTACAGTTGTCAGGTGTGGACATGTGGTTTTGCTTTATGGTCAATTTCACTGTTAGTGATAGAAATAAATTTGGACAATGCAGCTGCAAGAAAAGCAAAGAAAACAGAAAACAATAACTGTCGAGTAATAATGCCACAGTCATGGGTCTAGCCAGGCTTATGCCATGTACACCATGCTGTACACTTTAAGAATAATTTTGTTATTTTTTGAAGGAAGAAGAGCTAGACTTTAAAATAGTGACAAGTCTATTATTATTATTTTTTATTTGCTTAATTTATATATCTTATTAAGCAGATATATATGAAATGCCTGGTTAGATTAAAGTTTTTTTGTTAAATGTGTTATTTCAAAATGTTTGTTTTCAGTGATGAAAAAGTTATGTTATTCAAAATGTGCACTGTCTTGTCTAAGAGGATCTACACCTAGAGCAGTAGTGGTTATATTTTGGAAGATGGCACACAATTCCCCAAATCCTGACTGCAGTCCTGCTCAGGATATGCTCCATATCCTCAATTCCACTTTTACCAGACTCCTCAACCATGATTGTCCCTTTCTCCTACACTTTAAATCACTGCTTTATGACTTACACCCCTTTTTCATAAATAAAGAGCATTCTTTTCATCATATGCCTCATTACAGTCTTAAAACAGACCCTTTACTCACATTTTGATTCTTCCTGTAAATAAATTCTATGCTCTTACAAATTAGGTTCTGTGTATATATACTTTGCTCACCTTTTCTGGCAATACACGTTGGCTGTTTTATGATCATATGTGCTTTTTTGTAGACATTGTGACAGGTGATCAAGTTGCCTTTCTGTTTGCTTGCACTTTGGACTCTACCTTGTGCTATTTCTGTATCATTATATGCATGTCTTAGTGTTTAATATCACATGCTTTCCTGTATTTGTTTTGCCTTACTCTCTAATCCCCATCCGTCAAAGGGCTTTTTAAAATTCTGTGCTCAAAGACTGTTTGCTATACAAATATGAAGGAAAAACAATCTTTACTGCAAATAAAGTGAATTAAAAGGTTTGTTAAATGAGTACTTTCTTTCAGTAGCATCTAGATCACAGGTAAGGTTTGCACAAAGTATGTATTGTTTCCAATTATTTTAGCTGGTAAAATCTCCATATATTTTCTGGGGGCTTATTAGAACAGAATGGAAGTGAGATTACAGCTAAAATAATTAGGAATCCACCCTCTATGTCTCATGGCTAAATATGAAAATTTTTTTTATACAAATGTTGAATATCATACAGAGGAATTATATCAGGACACGGTAAATGTAGCTGATTTCTTCTTTTTAATTAAGTGTACACAGCATCTTCTTCTTTCAGCTTTTCCCGGTTAGGGGTCGCCACAGCGGATCACGTGTCCACTCATGATTGGCAGTGGAGTTTTACGGTGTTGAGTTGCCAGCCCAGCATCCAACCTTCCACAGAAGGCACACACTCATGTCTAGGGCCAATTTAGAGTGTCCAATCTACCTACAGCATGTCTTTGGGATGTGGGAGGAAAACGGAGCACCCGGAGGAAACCCACGTGACCACAGGGAGGACATGCAGACTCCGCAAAGAAGGCACCCCAGCCGAGAATCGAACCTGAGAACCTCTTGCTGTGAGGTGGCAACGCTAACCACTGCACCACTGTGGCTGCCCTTAAGTGTTCACAGCATGATGTGATAAAAATAATTTAATGTAAATTTTTGGGATTTTGCAGTCATGCAAGGATTGGGAAACCCTTCCATCTTCTAGTTTTGAGAGGAGACAAACCGCCCAAGGTCCTATTTTTCTTGGAGAACAGCTAATCTGTTGTCGAATCTATACTGAGGAGTATACAGACTGATCACCTTTACCTGAGGTAATGGCACTCATCCTGAAGTTAGTTAGTGTTTTTGGGCTATATAACTGCAGTGACGGGAGGACTGGCATTTGTTTTACTACTGAAAAATTGTGGGTAAGTTACTGGTGCAACTCACTGGAAATTGTGTGGTAACAGATGTTCTTCATGTTTCACTGTTGCAGTCTTTACCTGTGGTGTATCCCTGCTGTGGTAGCCATTAGCCAGCCCAAATACCACAGGCAATATTTTTCTGCATCGCTGCTGTCACTTGTGACTGACAGGTCCTCAATGCTATAAAGCAAGGCAGCCAATGCCATTACACCAGTCTTTCTTGCAGTGGAGCCTGTAGTAGAAGCAGTTTGCACGTGTGCTGGTTGGTTACTACCAGAGGTTTGATTTACAGCTGAAAACATCTAAATCTAAGTACCCCGTTGAGGATCTTTTTTTTTCTTGCACTAAAAGTTAACAATTCTCTCACCTGTGGAAATCAAATACCATACCGAGATTTCCACTCATACTGCATCACTTGTTTAGGCCCAGATCATGACGTCCCCTGTTGCTGGTTCTGTGTCCTCTTTAATGGGAGAACCATTCATCGTAGAGCTCTTATTGTAGCCAGGGATTTTTGTCTTCCATCTTCACATTCTGAAATGGCATCAGTCAGCCAACCATCCATAGACATTCCGAAGAAACATAAGGATAAAGATAGAGACAGACCACACAAGGCCAAGCCTTCCGATGACACTACCACTAAGCAGGTTGTCAGTACTCCAGAATACAGTGAGGCACTTTTGCAGCCCCTGATGCCCAACTCAATACCTTTGCAGGCCTCTACCGAGACCTTTTCAGAGTCTAGTATGCCACAGAAATCTTCTTCATCTTCCAAGCCTTTGTTTGTCTCTGCCTTGGTTGGGTCCGGAGCTACAACGCATCCACCGGCTTCTGAGGAGGCCTTTTGCACTGACGATTCCAGACAAAAAATGACATCTTCTCTTCTGATTACCATTCCTCTCAGACCAATGGATTCACTTAGGCCTAGAGGCAAGGCCATTCCCAGGAAAACTACCTCTAGCCACCATGTTACTCCTGCTCCTCCTCCCCAAACACAAATGCTTAAAATGGCAGAGGATCTTCTCTCCCTTATCAGGGGTAGTCAGGCTACAACTTCTAAAAGGAAGAGACCTTTTCTACTGATATACTCACAGAACAGGATTCTGAGGAATCTGATTATTCAGAGTTTGAAGAACAACAGCCTCTGACTGCTTATGAGGATTCAGATGCAGAGGAATCCATTCCCTCTGTCTCCCCTCCAGAAGATCTTTTCTTTGGGGAAACCCTTCACACCCTCAGGGAACATTTCCACTGGGAATCCCAGGACTTCCCTCAGTCTAAGAAAAAACTAGGAGAGTTTCTAGACCTCCCCCAGCACAGACCCTTGGTCATCCCTCCTATCTTAGAGGTGGTTGATGAGGTCTTCCAGGAATCCAGTTTAACTCCTGCTGCCCTCCCACCTGCTCCCAGAAAACCTGACAGGTATTACAGAGTACCAGATTCTCACAAATACCTGTACAGAAATCCTGCTGCAGACCCGGAGATCATTACACAGAGACCAAAAGGAGCTAAGGCTAGTTCTACAAAGAATCCTACTCCTTCTGACAAGGACTCTAGAGCTCTGGACAAATGGAGTAAAAAAGGATACACCTTTGCAACCTTGGTTATTAGAGCTCTCAACTGTCAGTTCCACATGTTAAAATACCAACAACACACTTTGGAACTGTTAAAACTAAACATTTCTACCTTTCCAGACTGTGCCAATTCAAAAGAGTTAGCAGATTTACTGCACTCTACTTGTCAAGTAGCTAAACACTCATTACACTGTAGATATGTAGCCCTAGAAGCCTCAAGCAGGGCAGCAGTGTCAGGATCTGTCATTAGGAGATGTGCATGGTTGAAGGAACAACCTCTCCCTGATCATGTCAAGTCTAAATTACTTGATGCACCCTTGGATAAGGACCGCTTGTTTGCAGTAAAAGCAGAAGAGGTGCTTAAAAAGGTGGAGACAAAGCAAAATCTATGCATACAGTAAAAGATTTCCTTCAGGTACAACCTCCTATGTTTAGCAGGAATTTTCCCTCAAAACACTGGTCCTTTTCTGCACCTAGCAGACAGGGGCAAGGTAAGCCCTGCAGGGACAGACCACCCAGACTCCCACCCCAGGGACAGCAGAGAACCAAACAGTGGATCACTTCCACCCCAAAGGCAGGGAGGTTTAAGCCATCCCTCTATGGCAGAAATTATTAATGACTCCCTCTCCCCCCCTGCCTTCTTTTCTCTCACCAAAAACTAGGAGGAAGACTCTCCCTCTGCAAAGAAAATTGACTCTCTGTAACAAAGGACCAATAGGTCTTAAAGATAATTTTTCAGGGATACAAATTCTCCTTCAACAAATTTCCAATTCTAAGAGGCTACCTAGACTTACCTCCAAATCAGTGGGCAGAGCACTGAAACAAGTCCAATCTCTCATATCCCAAGGGGCAGTAGAATCTGTCCCCTCAGATCAAACAGGCAAAGGCTTTTATTCCATCTTCTAGTTTTGAGAGGAGACAAACCACCCAAGGTCCTGGTTTTCTTGGAGAGCACCTAATTTGTTGCCTAATCTATACTGGGGAGTATACAGACTGCTCACCTTTACCTGAGGTAATGGCACTGCCATCATTTCTGAGGTAATGGCACCCATCTTAACGTTAGTTAGTGTTTTTGGGCTATATAACTGCAGTGAAGGGAGGGCTGGCACTTGTTTTACTACAGAAAAATTGTGAGTAAGTAGCTGCTGCAACTATTTTTGAAGTCAGCACTGGAAACTGTGTGGTAACAGTTCTACTATGATCAAGCAGTGATTCCTTGAAGGCTTGGAGTCCAACCAGTTTGGTTGGAAACCAGACATTGTAAAATAAAAGGTCACTCACAGAACTCTTAACCTAAGTGATACCACTGAAGAAAGCACTATGGAAGTTCCCACACTACAGATTACTAATAAGAAAACATTTTGATTATCATGTTCTATTACATACAGATGATTCTGGGTTCATTCCCCAGTGAAGTTTATTCCATATCCCTGCAGACAGGGGAAGTACCTTCTTGGTTATACTAGTGCAAATGCAATGGCCAGGTTTAAAAAAAAACTTAAACTGGTCTATTACCTAGTAGCAACCAATAAATCTATGGTACTGAGGCCTGGATACTGCAACATTCTGTAAAGTATTAGGAACTGGGAGTTTTAAGCCTTTTTGGCAGTATGTAGTAACAGCCAAAGATGAATCTGGACTTTGACTGTACTTTCACTGGACAGATAAGGCCTGAAGATGATCTGGACCAAGGAAGAGTAAGACAGGAGGAAAATGAGAATTCAAGTGGGATTTAGGGCACTACAGGAATCCATATGCATGTTTAGGAGGGCTGACAACTCCAAGATTCATAGATCTCTTTACAGTAATTCCATTGCTAGCAGCATGGCTAGCTCTTCATCAGCACCTATACAGATGCCAACTGAATAGCCAGGTGTATGACCATAAGGAATGCTCTTAAATGATTGTCACAAAGTGTAATTTCATATTTCATGATCACCATACTCTAGGAGCATGACACACCTTAAGAAAATAGAAGCTATGTGCTTATCGGTATTGTCTTGTTTCATCCACCTCTACAGTTGGCTTATCAGATCCAACCGGATCTAACTTTGGCACTTTTTTCAAGAGCTTGGATCCAGGGCTATGACTCCTCCCCTATCCATAATTCCTTGTGATCCCCAGATTACCTCAGATTGAGTTTGCCTGCTTGTAGCTAGAACTTCACCTAGTGAATGCAACACAGACTTAACAATCTACAACGAACTGAGCAACAAGAAACAGGAATAAAAAGAAATGATGTTCTCACCATAACGTTCCATGTTTGTTGTCCATCTCACCCTTCATTCTTACTGGATGAGTTCAGAGACGATCCTCGGCTCTGACTCAGTCGAATACACTAGCTCAAAGTCTCTGACTTGGCTCGTGGTAGGATAGGCATCCCATCATGCAGTTGTGTAATTCCCCAGATCTTGCTTGCTGCCAATCATAACAATGTGTCTAAATAATAATGTGACATCATGAACAGAAATAACAAGAAAATTCAAAGGCGCTGCTTTACTAAAGGAGAGAGATCTCTCCTCTAGGTCCTCTAAGAATCCTTGGCTGGAGGAAGGTGGGAGGGTCGTAAGAATGAAGGGCGAGATGGACAACAAACAATGAACGTTATGGTGAGTTCATAACTTCCTTATGTTATGTTGTCCTATCTCGCCTTCATTCTTACTGGATGGCACAACGTCCCTAGCACCATTTCTCTGGGTGGCTCATGGGAGTATACATTTAAGCACAGTGGAGCCAAAGGAAGCCCTGTCCCTGGAGACCAAATCAACTTTGTAATGAGTAATGAATATATGGGGACTTGCCTACGTAGCAGCGGCACAAATACTGTCCATTGACAATCTGGCTAGGTAAGCAGAGAATGTTGCTAATGCTCCGGTTGAATGGCCTCTAACTTTGAATGGTAATTTCCTGTTATTTGAGGTGTATATAAAGGTAATGCAATTTGAGATCCAATTTGAAAGCGTAGTTTTTGAAACTGGCATGCCCCTTTTAGCTTCAGAAAAGGAGATGAACAATTGATCTGTTTTCCTGAAATCTTTAGTTCTATGCAGATAAAACCTAAGTTATCTACACATATCCAGTTGGTGAAGTTTGTATTCTGCCTTGTTGCTATGATTCAGAAAACAGACTGGGAGCTCAATAGGTTGATTTAGATTGGTCTGGGAACAAACGTTTGGCACGAAGGACAGATTAGTTCATAGAGATACTCTGTCCTTACGGAAAATCAAATATAGTGGCTTGATTGATAGAGCTTGCAGCTCCAAAACTCTTCTTGCAGATGTAATGGCTACTAGGAGAACAGTTTTCCGAGAGGAATTTTAAATCACAAGATGATGAGAGCTCAAAACGAGGTAATGTTAGGTGAGTCAGAACAAAATTCAAATCCCATGGTGAGAGACATTCTTTTATGGGAGGCCTCAATAAACAAGTGCCTTTTAAAAAAGCTTTACATGATTTGTGTGACATCAGATTAGGAGTATATTCACCAATGTGGAAATTAGAAATTGCAGCTAGTTGGACTTTTATTGTAGCTGCAGTGGAGCCTTGCTAGAAAAGTTCCGCAAGAAATTCCAAAATTGAACCGATTGGGGCAGGGAAGGGATCGCTGTTTCTTGCTTGTGCCCAGTAGGAGAACCTCTTCCATTTACTAGAATATAACTTCCTGGTCGAAGTCTTGTGAGAGGATACCACAATGTGTTTTACCGCTGGTGTGAAGTCCTGAAGCCTGACTAAGTTTGGAAGTGGAGCAGCCATGCTGTCAAATTGAGGGATTGAAGAGCAGGATGGAGAGTTCCTGACAAATATGAGTTAGAAGGTCTGGGACTGGGTCCAGAACTCACAGTTTCTCCTGTAGGTGAGGCCAGAGAAAGTGGAACCAAATCTGATGAGACCAGTATGGGGCAATGATAATCAGCCTGTTTCCCAAGGATTTTGCTTTCTGAATTACTTTGGGTATGAGAGGAAAGGGGGGGGGTGCATACAGATGTCCCGAGGGCCAATCGTGAATAAGTGCGTCTCTCAGTGTCTCCCCAAGAGAGGGGATTAAGGCAAAGTAGCTGCTGCATTTGGTATTCATGGGAGTGGCAAACAGATCACAGCAATGCTGGCCCCATTTTCGGAAAATCTCTTCTGCTATGTTTTGGTTTAGAGACTACATGTGAGGCATTGATATCGCCCTGCTGAGCTTGTCGGCTATCATATTGGATTTCCCCGGGATGTGCGTTGCTACTAGAAAATGTTGGGAAGAGATTGCCCATTGCCTACTCTCAGTGCCTCTCGACAAAGGGGATATGATCTGGTTCCTCCTTGTTTGTTTATTTACCAGACTACTGACATGTTGTCTGACTGGATTGCAATCATTCCTAGTGGAAGGGAGTCCTGGAGTGCCTGCAATGCTAGAAGCACTACTCTCATCTCTAGAACATGGATGTGCAAATGAGCCTCGTGTTCTTGCCATGTGCCTTGGACTGTCCTTCTCAGATAATGTCCCCCCCTCCCCATCTGGCAGGCGTCCGTGGTCACCATAGCTACAGGCTGTTGTGGCACAAAAGGTAATCCGACTGTCACATGGTCAGACTGACGCTATCATAAGAGATCTCTCTGGCATGATTCCATAATTCTGACTTGGTGAGATATGAGAAGTTCTTGAAATGACCACTGAGCAAATAGCAGCCATTGAAGAATTCTCATATGCATTCTGGCTAGGGGAACTAATGTGACTGTTGAAGCCATGGTTCCTAGGACTATCAAACTTGTCTTTGCCTTCACTTTGTTTCTGGGTAGAAGGTTGGCTATTTGTTGTCTGAGAAGAGAAACCCTGTCGGGAGGCAGTCATGCCATCATGGAGATGGTGTCAAGATCTGCGCCTATGAATGTAATATGTTGACAGGGCAACAAGGTAGATTTTTGTAAATTGACTGTAATTCCTAATCGAGAACAAGTTTGAAGAGTGGTGTCTCTCCCCTGCTAAAGCATCTATAGATGCTTGGTGGTGGCAGTTAGGAGCCTGTCGTTTAGGTACGGAAACACTTGGAATCCCAGATGTCTCAAGTGAGTCATGACTACTGCCATGCATTTGGTGAACACTCTGGGGGCTGTAGTGAGACCAAAGGGCAGATCTCGAAACTGATAATTACTGTCTCCCAGCCAGAAGTGTAAGTGATTCCTTGATGCACTGTCCATTTTTATGTGGTAGTACGCATCTTGGAGGTCTATTGAGCACATCCTATCATCTTTCCCTAAAAAAGGAAGAATTGACTGCAGTGTCACTATTCAGAACTTGGACTTCTTTATGGATTTGTTTAATTTGCTGAGATCCAATATGGGTCTCCACTCCCCTGTTCTTTTTGGCACCAAAAAGAATCTTGAGTAAGTTCCGAATCCTATTTGGTCTGGGGGGACTTTTTGGATGAATCTTTCATGTAGCAACTTTTGAATTTCTACAGTTGCTTGTTCCCTTTGACTGGGTGGAACATCTGGGATTGTTCTGATCTGTGGGACAGGATGGCAAAAGGGAATGGCATAGCCTCTGGATATTATACTTTGTACCCACTTGTCTCTTGTGATAGCTCGCCAGGCTTCTGGGTAGAAAGATAAATGGCCCCCCTCCTGACTGCCTCCAGTGTATAGCAGACCAGCCTCCTTTCAGGAGCACTGGTAGGGCCGCCCACGAAAGGAATCACGGTCACCATGGTTTTGCGGTCCCCCTCTGGCTCTAGGATGGCATCAACCATTATTGCCTCCCCCTCTGCCCCTGGGGAAGGTTTCACCTTATGCATCTTGAAAAACTCCCTGGGATCTTTTGAACCACATTTTCTCATTCTTCTGACCTTTAGGATAAGGTCTTGAAGGTACGGAAAAATGTACTCCAACAACAGAGAGAGTTTTCCCTTCTTGCTTGCATCTGGTGAGTGTGTCCTTGACTTTTGGTCCCAAAAGTGAGGAACCATCAAAAGGGGCATTGGTAAAGGTAGACTTGAAAGGTTCTGCAAAGTTGCACAAGCACATCCGGGAGTGTCCCCTCAGGGAAACTTGCCCTGCTTGCTTCATCCACTGCATAGGATATCAGTCTCATGGAGGGGTTAACGATGGAATTTAAGGTAGATAGCTGAGAGGTGACTTTTTCTGACACCCCCGCAGCCAATGAACCCTGGAGAGTATCTCCTGACTCCTTCAGCAGATCTCTTTGTAGTCTTATAAAGTGCATAAGGTAGTTCAGCGATCTTAGGTCTTATAGTCACTGATGAAAAAACCCTTTTCCCATAGCTATCCATCATCTGGGAGTCCCTGTTCAGTGGAACGACAGATGAGGATGTTTTAGAAAGTTCCTTCTTGGTGGCTGCTGCCACCACCATAGCATCTACAGGAACACCTTTCATGAGAAAATTCCTTTTCTGAAGGGGCCGACAAGAACTTATTTGACCTCCAAGGGACTGGTTCCATAGTGTCTGGTGACTCCCACACCTTTTGACTAACCAATGCCAATAGCTCGTCAAAAGGCCAAGACACCCAGGAGGCTGAAGGTTGAGATCCAAAAGCCTTCAGGTACACCGACTCCTCATCAGAAGGGTTGATGGTTTTCCAACCGTCTCTATGTTTCAGGATCTCTACGATATCTGCAAAGGAGATATCTTCAGAGAACAACTGTGCAGACCCTTCTGACTCCTCGAGGTCAGTGTCAGAGGTGATGGACTTATCAGGGGGAGTCTATATGCTTCCTCTTGTATGTTGTCTTTTGAGGAGCCTCCTCAGAAGAGTATTTTGGGAAGATCTTGGAAGAGTGGGGTTCAGCCAATGGGTCTCCCTGAGGCTCTAAATCTCTGCTGTCCTGTGGATGGGGTAGTGGCGAGATAGAAGCCAGTGCCTTGGGGGGAAGAATTCCAGTATCCTTGTGTAGAGATGTAGGTTGGGAATGTACACTCCCCATCAGCTCAAAGGCATATCCCCCTGGCTCCAAGGACACCTCCGGTTCAGAGGAAACAGAGGGAATCTCTGGCTCCATGGAGATCAGCTCCGAGGCTGATGTAGGAGCTGAGCTCAGCCAAACCGATGCTCCGAGAGGTAAACTCGAAACCAAAGAAACTTGGGTCTGAGCATCCCCCTGGAGCTGACCGGAGAACTTCAGTTCCTAGACACTCCAGACGGCACCGAGAGTGTCGGAGCAGGAACCGGTTCTGAAATCTCCTGAAGGGGTCTTGGAACATAAGAATCTACAGCAAGTGGTACCTGGCATTCCAGCTCAGAAGATCCAGCTTGGCTCAGAGGAGGAATCTTCATGGATGTATTAGTCTTGGATGGCTCCGAAACTGGTTGGGTAGGAGCCAAAAACAATTTAGCTATCGCTAGTGACTTCAAAAGTCTGCACACTACCCTGTCCATGACATCTTCCGATAAGCTCCTAGAAGACCTGGAGAAGAGGGTTGGTGAACGAGCGCTCTCCAATATGGGAGATCTCAAGGTAGGGAAGACTGGTAACAGTTCAGTGGACCGGCTCCAAAAAACAGTCTCTTTTGGCTCTGGAGGTCATAGAGCTGAAGGACTAGATTTGTCCAAATCTATGATCTCTCTCAGTTCTAAAAACTGAGGAGCTGAGGGGGTCGATGCATCTGAAGTCTTAGCCAGTTTTTGAGGAGGGTCTAAATGAGCTGAAGAAGCAGGAGATGGTCGTTTTGTAGTCTTGTCACTTTTTGTGGAAGGGGACCTACTTGAAGATGAACAGCTTTGTAGAGCTTCATCAAAGGAAGGTTTCAGGAGCCCTTTGAGAATCAGTTTGTTCTTTCTTTCCTGTAAAACATAGGAGTTTAAGGAATGACAGAATATGCAAGTCTCTTGGAGGTGAATGGCCCCCAAACAATAAACACAAATATTATGTCCATCAGTGATGGACATCATCTGAGAACATTTCTGGCACTTTTTGAACCCTGAAGGCTTAGGTTCCTTTTCTCTGCTTTTCTTTGACATGTTAAAAAGGAAACCACACTAGTATACCAACAAAAAATAATGCCTTAATCACACTTCTATAAGAAAAAATTAGACACACATACTATTTACATTTTGAGATAGACACTATAATAAATAAATATAAAAAATATTGGACGGTGCAGTGGTGCAGCGGTAGCATTGTCGCCTCACAGCAAGAGGTTTTCTGGTTCCATGCTTTGCTGGGGTGCCTTCTGTGCGGAGTCTGCATGTCCTCCCTGCATTCATATGGGTTTCCTCTGGGTGCTCCGGTTTCCTCCCACATTCAAAGACATGCATCTGGAGTGTTTCTCCCTGGGTTTCCACTGAAAACTGGCTTAGTTCCAAGTCAGACTTTCCTGGTTAACAAATGTTAATTGAATACGTAAATAAATAAACAGCACTTCTATTAAAGCAACAAACGGAACAGCTCTGCCCTCTAAGTTAAATGGGCACTAGGCCTTCTGACTCAAATGGACCTAGTAGAGCAACAACAATAGAGACAAAGGACAGGTAATTAGCTCTCTAACTAAAACGAGCTAATCTATGCAGAAAAGGAAGTACAGACTAACTTATTCTACAGGAACTACTAACTACACCACTACAATACTGACGGGAAAGATATAAATGGCCTTGCGACTAACGACGGCCAACAAGCAAACACACAGTAGTAAGATTAAATAGCACTTTAAACTATAGCACACAGTTAAACTACAGGACAACAACTGCTTAAACAATTGACAAGTAATATTAACCTTAAATATATAGAAAAAAATATTAGTGATCAGCAGTATGGTTTCATGCTGGGAAAGAGCACTACAGGTACGATGTTTGCTCTGAGTGTTGATGGAGAAGTACAGAGAAGGTCAGAAGGAGTTGCATTGTGTTTTTATAGACTTAGAGAAAGCATATGACAGGGTGCCTAGAGAGGAGTTGTGGCATTGTATGAGGAAGTCGGGAGTGTCAGAGAAGTATGTAAGAGTGGTACAGGATATGTACGAGGGTAGTGTGACAGCGGGAGTGATGGATGCATTTAAGGTGGAGGTGGGATTACATCAAGGATCAGCTCTGAGCCCTTTCTTATTTGCAATGGTGATGGACAGGTTGACAGACGAGATCAGACAGGAGTTCCCGTGGACTATGATGTTTGCAGATGACATTGTGATCTGTAGTGAGAGTAGGGAACAGGGGAGGAGACCCTGGAGAGATGATGATATGCTCTAGAGAGAAGAGGAATGAAGTTCAGCGGGACTAAGACAGAATATATGTGAGTGAATGAGAGGGAGGATAGAGGAATGGTGAGGATGAAGGGTGTAGAGGTGGCGAAGGTGGATGAGTTTAAGTACTTGTGATCAGTAGTTCAGAGTAACAGTGAGTGTGGAAGAGAGGTGAAGAAGAGTACAGGCAGGATGGAGTGGGTGGGGAAGAGTGTCAGGAGTGATTTGTGACAAATGAGTACGAGTAAGAGTGAAAGGGAAGGTCTACAAGAGGGTAGTGAGACCAGCTATGTTATTTGGGTTGGAGACAGTGGCACTGACAAAAAGGCAGTAGTTTGAGCTGGATGTGGCAGAGTTAAAGATGTTAAGATTTGCACTGGGTGTGACAAGGATGGACAGGATTAGGAATAAGTATATTAGAGGGTTAGCCCAGGTTGGAAGGTTTGGAGACAAAGCCAGAGAGGCAAGATTACGTTGGTTTGGACATGTGATAAGGAGGGATGCTGAGTATATTGAAAAAAAATGCTAAGAATGAAGCTACCAGGTAACAGGAAAAGAGGAAGGCCTAAGATAAGGTTTATGGATGTGGTGAGAGAGGACATGCAGGTGGTTGGTGTGGCAGAGAAAGATACAGAGGACAGGAAGAAATGGAAACAGATGATCCACTGTGGCGACCCCTAAAGGGAACAGCTGAAAGAAGATGATGATATAGAAAAAATATAGAAAAAATATACGTTTTTAAAGAACTTAGCCACGGCCAAGGAGAGAACATCTGATCTCGTAAAGCGGCAAATTAGATCTAGGGAATTATACCACTGCATGATGGGATACCCATCCTGCCACAAGCCAAGTCAGAGACTTTGAGCTAGTGTAGTTGGGCAAGTCAGAGCCGAAGATTGGCTCTGGACCCATCCAGTAAGAATGAAGGCGAGATAGGGCAACATAACATCAATAGTTACCTGTCAAAAAGACAAGGTCCCTCATCAGTTCCAACTGATCAGTCGGAGTCAAAAAGTGACAATTTAGAATGGGAAATGGAGCATGGGTGCCAGAACCATAGAGCGAGGGGGGAGCCCCCCCCCCCACTTTTGCAGATCCAGCAACTTAGACCCGTCCAGTCCGATTTTTAGTTTTCACGGCTGGAGCTGCGTACATGATGATGTCAGCTCCCGCACCCCTCTACCAGCCTGTCAAAATTGAATGCGAGCAGGAGATTAGTGATGATGTCAGCACGCCTGTCAGAATTGAATGCGAGTGGGAGATTCGCGATGACATCAGCACACCTGTCAGAAATGAATGCAAGCGGAATTATCGGCTGGACACGGAATTAATTATTTACTGGCTACTACGAAATGAAGAATGAAGTTCAGGGTTAAGGGCAATGAAGTATTTACTGGCTGCTGTCTGCAGGACGAAGCAAAATTAGTCTGCTGTCTGCACAATGAAACGACGTGAAGTACAGGGCAAGTTCTGGTAAGGAAACGTGTGTGTGTGTGTGTGTGTGTGTGTGTGTGTGTGTGTGTGTGTGTGTCAGACAGAGATTTCCAGGGAGCTATACGTGCAGGCTGAAAACAGTCTCATAGGTGACCCTGAAAGAAAGGAACTACCTTTATTATGCACTTCCAATGGTAACTTACAGAACTGAATCAAGAGAATTAGAAATATCTTTACTAGCCTAGAAGCATGTTTTCAAGAAAGTAGATTTATAAAAAAAAAATAATTATTAGGGAATTGAGAGAGGAGACCATAATTGCAGGGGTAGACAAGACATCTATACCTACATGTGTTATTCAGAGAATACACAGAGCTCTGCATACTAGCATGGGCAACCTCCAGATTTAATTTGTGTGAAACTTCTCAAAGCAAAAAAGTACACAAGTCATTATCTTGGAAAAGTTTTATTATGTATTTCTTGATAAAAGTGCCCTTTTTGTCCTTATTTGTGATCTCAAGTCAGAATAGCTTTGATGAAACTCCAGTGAGAGTAGAGGTAATCAGAAACATTTTGTGGCCTAGTATTACTTAAAGATAAGACAGTTGTTTTGTTTCTGGTAGGCAAGATGGCCATATCCCTTGTTTTTTGTAATTTTCTCTGTTGCTAAATAGTTGCTATATTTACGTGACACTTGCCTCATTCCTGTTCAGCTCAGCAATGCTTGATAGAAAGTGATGTTTGCTGGAATACAGCCTAAAAAAATACTTTGTCATTGTTTCTTTACTTTTGTTGCATACTGTTTGGCATATCATCTACATTATTGTACTGTATTTCTTGTTGAAGTTGCACTTTTTGCCCTTATTTGTGATTGCAAGTTAGAACAGCTTTGGTCAAACTTTAGTGAGACTAGAAGGGACATGAGACACTTATTGGCCAAGGATGACTAAAATGACAGAAAGGTGTGCTGTTTCTGATTGGCCAGAGTGCTTTCTTCCTTGTTTTTGAATGCAATCTGCTGCTATATAGTTGTCACATTTGCAGTTAGCAGTACACAGGAGATTAGAATGAAAAATTTTCTTGTAACACTACCCTTAAAATGCCTTCAGTACTTAGTTGTACAAAGACCAACTGCTTTGCACATTGAGGAGCATCATCCCACAAAGTTATTTCCTGATAGTCTTCACTATAGCCTAAACTCTTACATTACCCAAGCTAGTCAGCTGTAAACCCCCCCTTGTAGATGCTTCTATGTTCAGCCATCGAATGCAACTTGCATCACACAGCTATTCCTTGAATATTAAACATTCAACATTACTTATACTGAACAGGCATATCTCTGAAAATAAAATCATCGAATGGTCATAGCTGACCAACATAATGGAACCAAAACAAACTATTTACTTACTAGTAACATAACTATAAGAAAACCCGCCCTTTCCCCAATTTAGTGCAACCTCAGAGTTGGTATATATATTTAGTGGGGGGGGGTTGGGGGTGCAGCCCCCCACAACAGGAGGATTCAGTGAACAGCCAACACTACTTATTTAAAACACATTCAAACAAGTGGTGCTGTATTATACAAGGAATATAATTGAATACAATCAGGAAGGTGAATCAAAGAATGTATACATGCATGCTTGCTCACAGGATGCAGGAGACCAAAATAGGGGAAGAGACCAGTCACCAATGGTGTCCCCCAGGGTTCGGTGCTGAGACTTTTTCTGTTTGGCATATACATCTCAAAAGTAAAAGGAAATACCAATGGGCTTTGGCTGACTAAGTTTGAGATGACTGCAAGCTAGGAGCAGTTATTGAATCCCCAAATTACTTAACCATCATGCAGGAAGGTTTGTCCCAAACAATAACTGGTGTCAAAATCATGACAGTGCCCTCTGAGAACTGACCCAGTTGTTTGGCATTTGGGAACTTGTGTGTAGAGTGACCTAACTTTTGACCAATTTGTGCCCAGAGTCATAAGAAAGCCTTTCTATATTGCACAGCTTATAAACAAATTGATTGTGACTACATCTACATATGTTGTTGTCCCCCTTTACAAAGCTCTCATTAGGTCAATCATTTTGTATAATGGTCACTTTGGCATGTATCTGTCCAGACCCATGCAACAATTGAAATACCCACAGAGATACCTTACTAAAAGGATACAAGTCCTAAACAATAGGTCTTGCATGGATTACCTCAAAGATTTATCACTATGCTCAGTATCCTACAGAGTGCTTAGAGGTGACATGTCTGGCATACAAAGCATCTCCAACCTAATACAGATGAACCTACTGAACATCAGCAAGTCAAATGGCATCAGAAATACTCAGTCCAGGTATCTAAACTGTATGTTGTGGAGAGATGGATATATATCACAGAGGCTACTACTGTTCCAGAACAGACTACCCATAAAAATAAAACAAAGCTCCTCCGTCCATATTCAAATGCAACTTGGATCTAAGGATGGGTAATAGAAAATGTACTCTAGGACTGCCCCTCATGCACAAATGGATAAAAGGCAGTTCCTAAATGCTGCATCCCTTATATGGGTCTCTTCAAATTATCTATGGAGTGATTACAGTTATTCTCACTAGGGCTAATATACAATTATCAGCCATGGGATAGATAAGACCAATCAGAAAATGTTAATTCAAGCACCAAAAGGCTAAGCTTAAAAAGTCCTCCAAGGGAACCTATGTTGTGGTAGTAAACGGTTATAAAAAATTGCCCTTTTTAGATCACTAAGTGTCCCTCTCACCCCCCCCCCCAGTCTTCAACAGCTTCCGGCGCCTATGAAATGGAGGGAGGGAGGAAACGTTGAGCTAGAAGGAACAAGATAAGACAGATTTAGTATTATGGTAAGTATTTAACTTTCACATCTGATGTTGTCTTTTCCATTCTACTCAACAACTGAGACATATTCCCAAGCTACCTGAGAACTGGGTGGTCTCATGGAAGAATATTCTGAAGTATGATGGAACCAAAGGATGTATGAAAACTAGATTATCTATCCAACCTGCAATGCGGCACAAAGATATAACCTGTAGACCAAGTAGCCACAGCACAAATCTCTCTGACAGGAACTCCAGTGAAGTAAGCACTGGAGGTAACGTTTAGCTCTAGTGGAATGTGCCTTTGGTATGCCAAGTAAACTTAATCCCATTTGCTCATAAACAAAGGAAATACAGTTAGAAAACAACCTAGACAAAGTCACTTTAGAAACTCCTTGTCCCACTTTGGATTTTTAAAAGGAAATAAGAAGCTTTTCTGACTTTCTCATATCCCTTGTGCGATGTAATAGCCATCAAATGTAGAGTACATTTCCCTTCACTGGAAAAATTTGGAAAGAAAACTAATAGATTAGTACTCTGATTAAGATTTGCTTCAGAGGCCACTTTTGGTAGAAAATATGTATTAGTTCACAAGGATACCATATCTTTATGAAACATAAGGTAAGGGGGTCTACAACACAATGCCTGTAGGTCAGAAATCCTCCAAGCTGAAGTACCTGCTACTACAAATATTGTCTTCCAAGTAAGGAATGTTGGTTCTAAGATGCAGGCTCATTGCCACATTCTCATGGTTTCCTGGCACAATGGGTATGAATAGTTTCCTCCTTGCTTGTTGATTTATCAGACCATTGCTACACCCTCAGACTTGATAAATGTGCAAAAGCAACCTTTAAAGCAGGAAAGCTACAACACCAAGAAAACATTAGTTTGAGACAGTAATGTGACATAAAAAAAAAACTTGAGTGAGAGGGAGTGTATAAATATTTGGGAATTGATGAAGGATCAACAATAAAACTTGAACAAATGTGAATAAAGCAGGAATATTTTAGAGGATTAAAATTAATACTGAAAACATTACAGTGGTGGTGCTGCGGTAGGGTTGTCGCCTCACAGTAAGACGCTGTCCGGTTCAATTCACAGCTAGAGCATCTTCTGTGTGGAGACATGCGTGAATGGGCGTACCTTCATTGAAGGTTGTGCGTCAGGGCCGGCAACTCAGCACGTAAAAATCTACTGCCAATTATTAGCGAACCGGAGTTCCGCTGTGGCGACCCCTAACTGGTAAAAGCCGAAAGACACAACAGCAACAAAAATTAATACTGAAAACAGCATTGACATCTAGGAACAAAGTCCAAGCTATAAACCAATTTGCTGTTCCAGTTCTTACAGTTTTGGAGTGATTGGCTGGCCCCAAAAGGTGTTCGATAGGTTCAACAGAAAAACAAGAAGAATGATTCATGCTCATCAAATAATTTATAAAAATCAGTGCATACCAAGACTCTGTACTTCCCGTTCTGAAGTAGGTATGGGCCTCCTCAAAACTGACTACATGTATAGATCTGTAATCGTGGGTCTGTATAAATATCTACTGAGCTCACAAGACCCAAATGTAGTGAAAGTTGTGAAACATGAGGAAAACAAATCTAAAATGAATTCCCTGCTTAGTTTAGCAGAAGCATATCGGCATCAAGCAGGAATGGAATCAAATCAGAAGTAGATAAAAATCAGGTAGCAACTGAATGTGCCAAAAAAAAGAAAGAATATAAGGTGAAGGATCAAATGAGAAGGCAAGAAATGTAGAAATGTGTAAATATAGTTGCAAGTGTAGAAAACTCTTGGAACAATCTCATGTTGATCAGGACTGAATGCAGGAATAGTTAAGGAAAGGTGAATTTAGACCAAAAGACGAAAGGTTAATATTGGCAGCTCAAGATAGTGGACTATGAACATGTTGGTTTACAAAGTCCATTGAACATGTGGGAGAAACAGACAAATGTAGTTTTTGTAAAACAGAATTGGAAACAGTCACACATCTTATTGCTGGTTGTGATACTAATGGCAGAAGGACTCTATACTGAAAGGTATAATAATGTGGCAAGACTGTTGCACTGGGCATTGTGCAAATATGTGACCAATACATGTAACTCTGTACGAACTGCAGAAGCAGTCATTATTGGGTATATTGTGGGTGCTGCGAAGAGCAGTTCTGGCTAACATCAAAAACTGAAACAATACTAATTTCAACTGAAACAATACTAATTTCATGAACTTTAATCATACTTTGATGTAAGAATGGGGTCCATTCCTGTCATGGTATTAGCGACCCAAAAGACTTAGAGAAATTAAAAAAGGGAGTCCTGAAAAGTCTGCAATGCCAGGAGGACTGTGCTCATCTCCAAGACATTGATGTGATGACTGGACTCTGTTGTCAACCATGTGCCTCGAACAATCTTTCCTTCATAATGCACCCCCACTCCAGAAGAGAAGCATCTGTGGTCACAGTGGCTATTGGGAATGGAAGGGTGAATGGTCAACCCCAATTTACTTTGGGTGATGCCAACCACCAAAGGATGTTTTCTGTATACTAGTGTGAGATGTACTGGAACCTGAAGGGGTTGATACATCAACAACCATTGTACTGAAAGTTTCCTGTGCAGGACCCTCCTGTAGAATCTTGCCTGAAGCACTAGTGTGATTGAAGCAGATGTGGAATGCAGTAACTTCAGAACAAGTCTTGCTGGGGGATTGGGATGATAAAGAACTTCTGAAGCTATCTGACATAGAGACAGAATTCTGGATTGAGAAAGTCTGGCTATCTGAGCAGTTGAATCCATGTGGCATCCTATGATCTCTATTGTGTATGTTGGCGCCAGCTGGCTTTTGGCAAGATTGATTGTAATTCCCATGTATGGTGGTAACTGGAGCAAGAAGTCCCTGCACTGAATTAGTAGATCCTTGGCAAATGCAGTGAGAAGCCAGTCATCCAAGTAGGGGAACACCTGGAAGCCTTGCAGCCTGAGATATGCTGCCACAACTGTGATGCAGTTGGTAAACACCCTGGGCACTGTGGAGAGACCAGAGAGTAGTGCTCTGAATTGAAAATGACTGGCTGTCAGCTGGAAACAGAAATCTCCTGGACTGGGTTGATATCTTGATATGATAGTAGGCATCCTTGAAATCTATCAAGCACATCCAATCAGTCTTCCTCAAAAGAGGTAGAACAGACTTAGCCATGACCATCCAGAACTTTATTTCATGAACTGGTTGACGTACCTTAGGTCCAAAATGGTCCTGAGGTCCCCTGTTTTCTTCAAAATCAAAACTAACCATAAATGGACTCTGAATCCTAGATGGTCTGGTGAGACCTCCTAGATGAAATGTTTTTTTTAGCAGCTTTGCCACTTCCACTGCTGCCAATTCCATCTGGCAGGATGGAACATCAGGAATGTTCTTTCTCTTCTGTATATGGGAAGTAAAGGGAGTAAGATAGCCTCTAGTTATTGTCCTCTGCACCCACAAATCTTGAGTGATGGTCCACTAGACATGAGGGTGAACCCCCTGACTGCTTCCAAATTGCAGCAGTCAGGCAACCTTTTAGGAGTGTACAACAAAGCAAATGTTGGGAAATGTTTTTTAGCTATTGAAGTCTGATGAAGCGTTGTTGACCAACGTGAAAGGGCTTACTCTGTTGTGAACCATTAACTTGTGAAGTAAACCTGTTCGTTTGGATTATTATTTCTTCTGCTTGGCGTACCACTTGTTTTGCTTTGTTGTACACGGACCTTTTTACATTGTGAGTACCTTGTTCAGTGGCTGGTTTTGACATTTTTCTGAACCTTTTAGGAGTACTGTAATGGTTTTTCAGTGAAAGGACCTTTAAACCCTTGATTCTGTGGGCAATCTCTGCCCCTGGGGCAATGTCCACTAAAGTTATTTCTCCCTCTGCCTGGGTAGCGTCTGTCAGCAAAAGCATCCTGGGCAAAACCCTGAGACTTTCAAAGCACGCAGCTGTTTGTACCTTTTTCATTCTGGGAAAAGGTCTTTTGCAGGATGGACAAATGTATGGCAACTGCAGACAGAGTCTTGCCCTCCTTTTTACTTCTGGTAAGTGTTTCTTTAACCTTTGGTCCTAAAAGCATTGATCCACTGAAGGGAGCATTATTGAAGGACATCTTGAAGCCCGCTTTGAAATTGCATAGGTGCATCCAGGTATGCCGATGAATAGCAATGCCAGTGCCTGCTGCCCTTGCCATGGCATCAGCTGCATTTGAGAGTAGACACATGGACACATCTGCCAAAGGGAAGATAGCTGTGACTCCATCAGTGTCTGGATGTCATCAGGCAGGTTACCCAAGAGGGATTTTGATATCTCCCTAGTCAAACCCCTCTGAAAGTGAGTTATGTAAGTAAAGTAGTTCAACGTTTGGAATGCAAATGTCACTGCAGCATATGTCCATTTCCCAAATATGTCCAATGCCCTAGATGGCAGCGCAGTGGTTCAGCAGTTAATGTTCTAACCTCACAGCAACAGGTTCTCTGGTTTGAATCTTGGCTGGGGTGTCTTCTGTGTGGAATCTGCATGTCTGCCCTGTGTTCGCATGGGTTTCCTCCGGGTGCTCCGGTTCTGTCCTAATTGGACTTTCCTGGTCAACAAATGTTAGTAAATAAAATAAATAAACTTTCAGTTAGGGAAATGAACAGAGGTGCACTGAGAGCTTCTTCATGGTCGCTGCTGCAACAACCATGGCATCTACCAGGGGACCCTTGTTCCAATGGGTGCAACCAACATCTTATCCAGTTTCTGTGGGACAGGCTGCACCACACTGGGTTCCTTGCAGACCCACTGAAAAAAAAACAGATCTATTAGCTCATCAGTGGGAGGACCACTCAAAACATAGATGAGCCAGCCCTGAAAGCCTCAAGGAATACAAATTCCTGTAGGGAGGGGGACTCACTGAACCAACAACTTCTCTGTTTCATCAATTCTAGAATATCTTCAAAGTAGATTTTTTTCAGAAGGAATCCTGGGGATCCATCCCCTTTATTGAAATTGGTATCTTTCATGACAGACTCTGGAGATGAGTCTAAATGCCTTCTCTTCTGACCCATTTCCCAGGGCCCTCTCCCAGGAGTTTTGGGGAAGGATCAGAATTGGAGGGGGAGCTCTCCGATTAAGAACCCTCCAGGCTTAGCAAATTTTACTGTCCCTATTAGAATGTGCAGGCATGATTCCAGAATCCACATGAGGTGGGATAGAAGCAAGTGAGACCGTGACACCTACTTCTCCTCTCCTGACCTGGAGTGGACCTTCTCAGAAGCTTCAAAAGTTGAAGCCGAGACTGGGGCCAAAGCTGCACCCTTCTGACATGAGGATTTCAGGGAAGGAACATCCTCAATCCAATCCCACTTGGCTCTGAGAAAGACAGTAGCACTAAACTGTCCAGAGCAAAAGCATCCAGGGGCAAGGACAGCTCTGAAAACCTTGGAGTCAAACCTGATCTCCAAGCCTTGGCTGTGACACTTTGGCTTTGGAACCCATCCCAATCTGATGGGGCCAGAGTTAGGAGTGTTAGAGAAACAGTCAGGGTTGAAGTTGAGAGTGCTATGTGAATGAAAGAGTTGGGGTTGAAGGTGAGAGTGCTATCGGCTCTGAAGCAGATACCCTGTGAGGATGATGCGGAAGTGTGGGCATCGGATCCAAAATTTGAACTAATACAGGAGTGACTAAGGTCTGGGCAGAAAGGACCATGCCTGAGGCCACCGGTGTTGTAGTACCCTAGAGGACCCCAGGAATCTAGGTCTGAAGGAATTTCCACATCATCCTGTTGACAATGGATTTTGATAGGCTCTTTGAAGATTGGAAGGATGTGAAGGAAGAAGGCACTGATGGTGGTCTAGTAAAGCAGCAGGGTCTGTCATGCAGGAATGGGGAATGAAGCCTCAGACTAGCTAGCTATGGCAGGAAAATGACATGGTGAAGATGGGGAACAGATCTGAAGAGTTTTTGCAGAAGATGTATCTGTACATCTTGGAGCCTTTGGCAGTGGGCTAGATAGGCCTAATATATAGGTTCATAGGTTCATAGGTTCATACTAGGCTATCTGCCCGAGGGCATTTATAAGCCTAGCCCATTGTTTGTGGCGCCACCCGCCCCTTATGGGGGGGGAATACTATATTTTTTTTTTTTGCTGCTGTCGAAGCAGTGACACTGAGAGGTTCCTGGGGTATATCTGATCTCCCATCCCATCCATTGGTCAAGATTTCTTGAACGAGGCCAGCGAGGTGCTCGTGCTCGATTTTTGTTTGTGCCACAGCATAGGGAGAGTCTGGGTGATGAATCTATCCTCCACCTCCAGCACGCCGAATCGAGGTTTAAGTGGTTTAAGTCTCCTTTTTCTCCTCCTTGGATGGATTTTTGGATTGAGGTTTAGCATATTCATCAAATCTGGCCTTGGGCTGTGACATATGGCAAGGTGTGTATGTAGCAAGTACTCTGTAGGAGACTGAATAGAGCTGTCAGTCTTTAGGTCGAGTTTTTTAGCCCTTTTATACCCCTTTATGAACTTTGTTTTTTGTCCACTTTCCATTGTGGGCTCTCTAGATCTCGCATACATTCCGAATGGGGCATTTGGCTCAGGGACTTGTCTGATGGGGATGAGTAGTGGGAGACTATGACCTGGATGAGATCCCAATAAATCCTTCATGATAGAATTGTTCTTGTCTAAACTACTTACTACTACACTAAATACAATGTATGACTACTATCTACTATCAACCCCTACTATGACATCCCTGGGTCCTTCTGCTGATGCCACTTCTTCTGTGCTCAGTGGATTGCCACTTCTTGTTGCCTAATTGGTAAGCATTTTTTTTTTTCCCGTTTAGTATGACTATGTGGCTTGGCATTTAACTTTAGGCTTTGGTGCCTTCTGAAGGCCGGATGTCTGTGTCAGATGTTCTGAATATTATTTGTGTCAGATGTTCATTTGCAACTTTGTCAGCCATGTGTTTCCCATATGGCTCTTGTTGTCAGAAAGTAGAAACAAAAGTTCAGCCATAACCCCCCTGTGGGACAGGACACCACTAGAGTGGGACTGAGTTGAGACATGGCGCCAGCTTGACGACCCTGTGGGTTCTGTCTGCTGCCAGCAACCTGA
Organism: Protopterus annectens; assembly: GCF_019279795.1. Taxonomy (NCBI): domain Eukaryota; kingdom Metazoa; phylum Chordata; order Ceratodontiformes; family Protopteridae; genus Protopterus; species Protopterus annectens. Next base: position 37,539,664 of record NC_056746.1, on the reverse strand, counting down.
CCCTGTGGTGATGGTCACTACATTTAAGCTGATGAGTTTTTTCTTTTTGATGATTACCGGAGTTGTATTTGAGTAAGGCCTTAGCCAGATCGAGGTAGGCTGTATGGACTGCCTTTCCTGGCCAAATGAGGTAGGCTGTGTGTGGCGAAAAAGTCCTTCTTTTTGAAATGGCTTTGGTGACTGTAAAGTTAAAGTTCGCAAGTTTAAAAAAAGTGTTGAAAAAGCCATGTCTTTAAATATGAGGTCCATTATGATCCTCAATTCTTATTGTCTTTATTTATGGGTCCCATTATGATCCCGGTTATGCCAGGGTGGAGGCAATCGCCCAGCCCAAATGGGGGGTAGTTTGTGCCACAAGTGGCTACACAGGGTAAGTGGAGGTGAGTGGGTGAGTTTCTCATTGAGTTGTGATCCAGAGTCCGTCCAGTGATGAGGTACAGCCGGGTAAGCTGGTGGTTTACCCTCATTGAGTTTCAGGAGCACACAGAGAGGAGTGGGGCACCACCCATGGAGATGTTTGGTTTGGGGGTCTGCTGAGATTGGTATAGATATCTGGGGCTTGGGAGTGGGGTTTGGCACTATCTGCGTCTCTCAGTGGGCATTGGGTGTCTGGGATCAGTAATTGTGGACACATTCAAACAGTTTCTTAGCATTCTGATCAGGATCTTGTTTCTTCATAGCTATTTGAGCTAGTTTCTCATATCTTGTTTTAGCCTCTCCTAGGTTTTTTTTTAGCTAAAATTTACTTTTGGATGATTTTTTTATAGTTAGTTTTTGAGTTTCTCTCACCTTTTTTTTGTTTTGCTCTTTATTTTTAGTTTTTTTAGTGATTTGACTTGGTCCTTTACTGTTTAAAGGATTTTGTTTGCTTTGTTTTGTAGCTGCCTCCTCCTTGTTGTAGAGTTTGTTTATGGCTTGAGTGGAGAGTTTGCTGCTGGTTGTTTTCGCTGTAAGAGTCTTTGTTTTGCTGTAGATTGCCTGCAGGCCAGACAGAAGGCTGTCCGCCACGGGCCTGAAAGGAGACCATCGGCTTTGAGAGTAAGTTTTTCCCTGTGCTGTTTTCCCCTGGCTGGGGCCACAAGTATTTCAGGTGGGTGTTGTGCAGGTGTTTGTGATCTGTTTTGTGGAAGTTCTTTACTGTGGTGGTGGGTTATTTCAGTGAGGGTGGGATCATTCCAGTGGTGATGATGATGATCTCAATGATGGGGTCTCCATTTGGTGCTATGAAGTTGTTGGAACTGTTAAATTGAGATGAATGCCAAGTATGTGTATGGGCCTTAATGGTTTTATTGAGTCTTGTTGAGAACTTATGTTTATTTTTATTATCCTGAAGTGTTAGGCTAAAGGATGTGAGTTTTGAGTAGTGTTTTTCTGTTATGTATTTGTTTGGTTGAAGTGCATTTGTGTGGGTGTTGTGGTTAATGAGGGTGTTTATGAAGCACAGGCTGCTCCATGTGAGTTTCCAGTTAGTCTGGAGAGATGGCCGTCCTTGATGATGGATGATAAAGGTTTCTTGCCTTGGTGGTTATCTTGAGGATATGGTCTCCGATGCATGTGGTCTCCAGTGACTCGAATTGGAGGGTCTCCGGACTGATGATGTAAGGTGCCTTTTGAATTCTAGACTTGGGATTGGATTCCTGTTGTCCCAGCCTTTTCAAGATGATTTGAGATTTGGTGGTCAGCATAGGCATTAACCATTTTTTTGTCTAGGGTGAACATGGTGTTCTTTGGTTTTTGCCTGGCCTTTAGCCTTGGGGTTGAGAGGGGGTGATTTGCTTTTTTGTGATTTGTGTAGTATGTCCCTTAGTTTTTTTTTTTCACCGCTTTGTGTGTTTGAGTTTAGGGTTTGCTCTTTAAAGCATCCTAGAAGATCCAAGAGTGCTTGGTCCAATCTGTGGTCAGGGAGGGATCCCATAAATTCCCTCCTTGTCATGGCATGGCTCTGGTGAAGGATGATATCTCCCAAGGTCACAGTCATCATGTCCCCTTTGAGAGACAGGAGTTGGTAGGAACATTTCATGTAATGTGGATCATCTTATCTCTGTATTGTGGCATCATTCTTGGTGAAGGTAGGATACTGCTCAAGGTCAGGGTCATAGCTGCCTGGGCTGACCTTCATGTTTATCAACTGCCTTTGCACCATCCAGGTAGTAGGCACAGTGCGTCTCTTTTTCCTACCAGCGTTGAGACAGTGCCTCATGTCAGTGTTGTACCTGTTTGTCACTCTGTGCAGTGTGTCTGGTGTGATCGGAGGCCTCTGCCTTGTGACTTGCTGTGTCTGACTGTTCTCTGTCTGTCAGTGTGGTTGACTGTTTGACCACTGTGACTGAGGTCTCTTCTGGTGTTGTGTGTTGTGTTTGTGTAGTTGGGCTGTGTGGTTGTGGTGTGGTTGTGTTCTGTAATGGTCGTGTGTTGTAATGTGGTGGTGGTTGACTGTTGTGTTGCTGTGTGTGGGTGTGTGCTCTGTTCTGGTGTCTCTTTTGTACTGGTAAGAGTCTGCTGTGGCCTTATGTGTATGTTATTATGATTGATCCTTTGTGTTTTGAGGAGGAGGTGGCTGTTGTGAGGATGAGTGTGAGTCCCTTGTCTTGCCTCAATATGGTCCAGTTCCTATGTTGAGTGGGAGAGGAGGCAGCCTGGTGATTGCTGTTATTAGAATGGTTGTTCTTGCTGTTTAGGAGAGAGGAAAAGGGGGGGGGTGTACAGACCGAGAAGTGGCTGGAGGAAAGGAGGAAAGGTTTCAAGCTGCCCAGGAGAGGAAATGGAGTGGGAGAGGAAACTTTAAGTGATTCGGGGGCGTGTCAGGTTAAGGTAAAAAAAAAAAAGATAGCGGATACGAGGGGATGCAGAGAACTCTTAGTTTTGGGTTGCTATACTAATGGTGCAGTAGTAGGGCACGCTTTGGGGTAATAGTCTAAAATTTCGTGGCTTAAAAGATTAAGAGAAAGTAGTTAGGCTGTGCAGTTAGAGTGAGATAGTGAAAATTAGAATTTAACTCACTATCTAGAGCTGCTTTACAATTAGGCTAGTTCGGCTAAATCTGCCCACACACAGTGGGGAGTTAGCCTAGTTTGAAACCAATAAACCTAACTCACAAATCCTGCTAACCTCACAGTGGCAGCACTGGTAGCTAAGGGCTCTGCTAATCGCTTACTATAAAAGCACAGTACCAATGGCTACAAAAAAAAAAAGGGGGCAAAAAACTAAAAACCAAAACTACAACACTCCAACTGGGACTAAACTAACCTGAACTTCCCCAAATAAGGCAAGGAACACCACACAGGGCTGTAAAGCAACCCAGCCCCAGCAGCAACCCAAAAAAACAAATAACACACACAACAAACCCAAAGCAGCAGCAACCTCAAAACATAAGAAACTTTTAAAGCAAGAAAGAAAACAGGCACAGCAGAAACAGGAAAGGCAACATGAAAAATCACTAACACACAGGAAACAGAAAGAAAAGAAATCAGAACAAATTTTAACAAACAAAGCAAAAAAGCAATAACAAGTAAGATATAAAATTTTTTTTTCTTTTAATTTTAAAGAAACAGCACAGAAAGCAAACATTTAGAAACTTAAAAAGCAGTAAACATACTTATACAAAAATTAAAGACTACAAAAAAACAATATACAGGCATTCAAAAACAAAGAAACCAAATAAACACTCCAACAGGTAGAAAGTGTTAAATGCAGTAAAAAGCTGACTGGACAAATAAGTTGCTAGGTATTCAGATGTGGAAATGGAACACAAAATATACTTAGTTTAAAAAAGAAGGCTGTAATTCAGCGCTCTCAGCCTGGATTACCAGGCCCTGCTGGCGGAGTAGGAGTCTGCCCAAACAAGCAGTACAAAGGCATACCAGGGGCTGGAAAAAGCACTGAAACTGGAAACTGACACTCAGTGTAAACTACTAGTTACTGGCTGAAACCTCACAAAACTTTCCAAAACCCAGCCAGAAACAACACCACCACTCTGCAAGGTAGCTACCCTTCCCTAAAAGCCCCAAAGAAGAATCTCACAAACTACACAGCCAAAGCCCAGGAATCAGCAACCAAGTAAAAACTTAAAACTAGTAATAAAGGAAAAAAAAGAGAATATTTTTTTTTTTTTCAACATACAGGCAAGGTACAGTACAGCAAACACTTTATAAAAATATGGAATCAGCTACACAGCTATACTACAGAGAAAGTTGCATACAATACAGTCAAATAGTAACAAACATAACAAGTGCAATATTGGAAATTAAGAAAAGTAGTAAGAAAAAGCTTCTAGAAACTTGTACACTACAGGATACAGAGCCCTCTAACTGTGTCTTGATTCCTCAACATGCAAATGAGAGCTGAGGTAATTTGGGGGACCAGAGGGAATTATGGGTAGGGAGGAGTCAGATCCCTGAATCCAAGTTCTTGGAAAAAGCACTGAGATTAGATCTGATAACCCAACTGTTGAGTTGGACAGAAAATACATTGTATCCTAATGTGTCTACTAAGTTGTGATATGGTAGCCTTCAGCTGGAAGTATCAGCATTTTGTAAGATAAAGCAGATATATTAAGTTTATCTGACTTGGATGAGAGACACTCCATTTTTCCTTGACTAGTGAAAAAAAAAAATAATAGTAAGTGTTATGTAAGGGCGAAGAAAACTGATCTTCACATTGTAGCTCTCCGATCTTGTAGCCCAGGCAGGTATGACCCTATCCCTGAGTAGCATTCTGCCATCACCCAGAATGATGCCGCAGTACAAGGACAAAATTATTTACTTCAACAATTGGCTAAGCTTCTGGTGCCATTCTAAAGGGATCCAGTATCTGTCTGCCTGGGATGACATGATCGACAGACCACGATGATTTGCCAGAGATGGCCTGCACCTGTCACCCCTGGGATTGCAGATACTGGCTAAGGTTCTTGCCGACCCTATAGTGCCTTTTTTAGGCAAGATTCAAATGACAAATTCACCACCGTAACAGGAACAGGCAAGCAAAAACTGAGGGTGATGCTACTCAATGTTTGAAGTCTAAATCTCAAAATGCACTCACTCGAGGCACTCCTTAAAATGGAGAACATTGATATCTGTGCAGTGACTGAGACCTGGTTCAAGGCTCCAGAGAGCACCCCTGCACTACCAGGCTATAACTCATACCACACTTTTCAGCCATATAACCTGGACCACCAAAGGCAGAGGTGTGTCCATATTCATTAAGGATATGCACATCTCCAGGCTAGTTGCTCAGCATAATGCAACCGAGGTTATCCAAGTGCAATTAACTCTGGGCAAAACTGCAATCCAAATTGTAGCTTGCTACAGATCACCCACCATGCCCCAGGATTCCCACTCCTCTTTTCTTGATGTACTGGAAAATATTAAGGTTCAACCAAACACCCTAATAATGGGCGATTTCAACTACCCCACCATTAACTGGGAAAACTACTCATACCAACTCCTTCGCTCAACACTTTCTGGAATTCATAAACTCCAATGCACTGGATCAACTTATCCACACCCCCACCAGGGGCAACAATATCCTAGATCTAGTCATTACCAACATGAGTGACCGGTGTTTCACACCTGAAGTCAACGCATCATTGGGCCGATCCGACTATAAGCTAATTACCCTAGATATCCACATCCTGCCCCCATCCCCCATTAAGGAAACCATGGTAAAAAATTTATCCAAAGCAAAATTCATGCTTCTTAAGACAGAAGTGGTGAACTTCATGACACCCATGCAGATGGACAATACAGTTATGAATACTGAATCCTACACAATTGCACTTTATAAGCACTCACATGAGTGCATGGATCGTGCTATCCCAAACAGAACCAAGATGATATCCTCCAAAAAAAGGAAGCCAATCTGGTGGTCCCCTGCCATAAACAAACTGTACAACAGAAGGAAGAAACTATTGCAAAAGAGAGTAAAATCCCATGAGTGGAGGAGCTCCCCGGTCAGCCTCAGTAAGAAGCTGCGATCCCTGATAAAATCCTACAAAGCTAGTTACAAAAACAAAATCGCCACTGATTGTAAAGACAACCACAAAGCATTCTATAGCTATGTCAAGAATCTCAATGGCAACACTCAGATCTGCTCTGAGTTACAGCACAATGGCACTAAATATACAGACCCAACTGATATTGACAACATCCTGGCAGATAGGATCAGTGCTAACTTTACCCCCTCCTCTCACCCCCAAAAGAGCCCATCTCTATACCGGAAGAATGCAAAGTTCCTGTAATCATGGCTGCACAGGTAAAAACCACACTCTCCAAAGCCAAGAACACAGCATCCATGGGACCAGATAACATCCCAGGCTGCATTCTACACGAACTACAGAATGAACTGGCACCCCACCTAAGTACCATGTTCAATCACAGCCTCACCTCAAGCTTTGTGCCTGCTGAATGGCGCACAGCAATGGTTATCCCACTCCACAAGGGGGGAGCCACCACAGACCCTGGGAACTACTGCTCCATTAGCCTGACGAGTCTGGTCTGCAAGGCCATGGAACGTATCATCATGGAACTTATAAACAAAGACATTGGTAATCTCCAAACTCTGGAATCCACCCAGTTCAGGTTTGTAAAAAGCAGATCATGTCTCCTAAACCTGATAGACTTCTTTGAAGCAGTTACCAAAGCCGTAGACAAGGGTAAGGTGGTTCACACAGCCTATCTAGATCTTGCCAAGGCTTTCAACACCACCCCCCACTCTGGAATTATAGATAAACTCACTAAACTAGGTATAAATCCCTATGTCACAAGATGGGTTGCCAACTGGCTCACTGAGAGAACCCACACTGTGAAAGTAGCAGACTCCAAATCCGACTTCAGACCAGTGACAAGTGGAGTACCACAGGGTTCAGTCCTAGGTGCTCTCCTGTTTGGTATCTACTTCTCTGAAGTACAGGCTAACACAGAAGGTCTTTGGCTAATGAAGTTCGCAGATGGCTGCAGACTAGGAGCCATAATCAAAACTCCTAACAATGTGGACATCGTACAAAAGGGCCTCACTGAGACAGATGCCTGGTGTCAAAGCCATGGCCTCAAGCTCAATGCCAAAAAGTGCAATGTCATCCCCTTTGGTAAAAACTCTGTACCCATGAACTACAACATAGGCAGTAGTATACTTAACACCGAAAGTGTGATAAGAGACCTTGGGACACAGGTAGACAGTAGTCTCTCCTTTGATAATCACATCGCCACAGTACTCAGGAAATACTTCTATGTGGCACACCTCATCACAAAAGGTTTCTCATCCAGAAAAAAAGAGGTCATTGTTCCCCTTTACTTATCACTCATTAGACCCATTATAGAGTACAACACCCCTTTTGGTATGTACCTCACAAGACATCTACAACAACTGGAAAGGCCACAGAAATGCCTCACAAAGAGGATTACCAGCCTCAAACAGATGCCCTATGCAAACCGTCTCAAAAAACTCCAGCTTTACTCCGTCGCATATCGCCTATCGCCTACTCAGGGGTGATCTCTGCCTAACATACAAAGCTATGTTAAACCCAGAGCTGTTGGACATGCTCAAGTTAAAGAAATCCCAGTCCCTCTGAGCTACATGCTCTAGGGACCTAAACCTTGTCACCACAATAAACAGAACATGCCGGAGGGATAGATTCCTGTCCCAGAGACTTCCCATACTCTGGAATAAACTACCTATCTATATTAAACAAAGCTCCTCATTAGCACTCTTCAAGAAAAATCTTGATGATTGGATGGGGAAATAGGAAATTTACCCCAGAGATCACCTCTGTGACTCTGCTCGACAGTGGCACAGGAAAATAATTTTCCTGGGTGGCAAAAGCCGGGTACCTTTTTGGCTGGGCTTGTATAGGCCCCAGGGCTGATAGCCTAGTACCTACCTATGAACCTAGAGGAGATAAACAGTTATACCAATATCAGGGACATTTGCATTGAGTTTGGATTAATTACTCAGAACTGCTGAGATCTAACCATACATGTGTAATCAGCAGAGCTTAATACCAGCAGAATATCAGCCCTAAACAGGAGGACACCTTACTGTACCAACTCTCTTAAAATGTAAGTAGAGATCATGATTAATCTGTGACAGAACCTGTTTTTGGAAAGTTGTAACAGGTGGTGGTGCATTACATCAGAATATTCTTGGCAACAGTCAGGGAAGGGGGGATGTAATCATGAGACAGTGCCAGCTGGCTCAGAGGAAAGTGGATACTATTATGTTATAATATGAACTTAATAAGAAGTGAAATGAATAATGGTTATGTGCCTTTTGGGGGCATATGATTATTGCTAGTCCTAGCTGCCAGGGTGCAGTGAGCTGTAAGAGCCAATGTCCTGCTACACTACTGCATACTTCACATTCTTAGGACACAAATAATATGGCTGTCTGACTTAGCTATGCAGGCTTATTTCCACAATGTTTATAGTCATAACAGAGCCAGAGTTATGCCAGGTATGTCAGAGCATATCCTTTTTATTTTTTTATTGTAGGGTGAACTATATAGTTTATGCTGTATTTAAGAAAAATAAACCAAAATAGATGCCAGTCAGCAATGCATCCTGCTTCTGCTCTGAGTGTACAGTAGGATACACTGTACATTGTGCTGATGCCTATTGGAATTATGTAATTATCATGCTAGAAACAGCAGAACCGAAAGTGTGAAGATGAGTAAATACAAATAAAGTCTGAGGCCGGAATATCTTGAAGTATTCCCCTACTCAAAGACGCAACAATCTTGAATTAAATATATTAAGAATGTAAATAGCATAGATGTGGGGGTGCAGGGGAGTGAATAACCCCCCCCAGCAAAATATACTTTAAAGGGTAACAACACATTTTAGAATGTACTGTTTTTTTTTTTTGTTTAACTTACAGTTTATTTTTTGAAGTGTCATGGCTGACAGGTTACATCTTGCACTTCTTACTGGGGGCATTTTTAGCACACTGCATGCTAGTGTGAGCACCACTACACCAGTGATCTGTTTGTGTCACTACTACCAATGATCAAGAACTCAGGGGCTACAATCCAGGCCTTCTGACAGACAACTGCGGGAGATGCACAGCTCTACCTGATATAAGTTTCATAGTTTCATAGGTTTCTTTTATTTATTTCTTATTTATATATTTTTTGTAGTTTGGGATGGGAATGGCTACAATGGGCAACCAGTGTGATCACAGTTAAATAGAGATGGAACTGGAGTTGTGGGGTATACTGAATATATAACTTTAGTATAGAAAGATTTTTTTTTATTTTAATTGTGGTTAGACTTCTGAGATGTATCTACTCAGGGGGCAATAACTGGAGGTAGGATTAGTCTGTGCTTGCAGGCAATTTTGTCACATATAACTGATCATGGGTAGGGGAGGAGGTTGTTGTGTATGTGAATAACAAGTTAATTAACTTATTATAAACAGAGCTTCCTTCATTTGATTCCAAACATTTGCTTTTCTTGTGAAATGGTTGCAATAGATGTTAGCCCGTGTTTGAAAGCTACTGACTTTCTATCATTATATGACAATTAAATGATCATGGGTGGGGAGGGCGGAAGTCATCTATGTATGCAAAACTAGCTAAATGCATTACTCTGGGCAGAATTTCTTTCATCTTATCACAGGTAAGCATCTCAGCACACCTAGTTAAAAAGCAGCAATTGGGGAGGCGTGATCTGTATTTGAAAGAAGCTGACTTGCTATCATCTGATTATGGGTGTGCACAAAACAAGCAAAGTACATTGGTTTACTACTGAAATTCTGAATCTGCTGTGATCGATCGTTCAGAATGTTGACCTGAAATGCTGAATTCGGAATTTCGAAACAGAAACCAAGGCGAAAATGAATACATTCACATCCGTAGTTCGATGGATTCGACATAGCAGAAGATGACGCGAGTCACCTCCTGCTATGCACATTAATTAGAAGTTATGTACTCACCATAACGTTCCATCTGAGTAGGTGTATTCATCTGTCTGCAACCTGTGGGTTATGGATCCGATATCGGATCCGAACCGGCATGGTTTACCAGCTATGGATCCAAGCTCTCAGCTCCTCCCCTCACCCATAATGCCCTGCTCTACCCTCATGACCTCAGATCGAGTTTGCCAAAAGCAAGAACACCCTGAAAAGGGTAACACAACATATGCAGGAAACTAAAAGGCCAGGGGGATAGGAGGGCGGGATGGTTGCAGACAAATGAATACACCTACTCAGATGGAACGTTATGGTGAGTACATAACTTCTAAATCTGAAGTAGGAGATTCATTTGTCTGCAACCTATGGGACAGAGTCCCCAGCTACCTGAATCTTGGGCCATCATGGAAGGATATTCCGGAGCACCGGAGCCAAAGGATGCTCTACCCCTAGATGCAAGATCCAACTTGTAGTGGGAAATAAAAGTATGAGATGAAGCCCACGTGGCTGCTGCACAAATATCATCTAGAGGAATCCTAGCCTTAAAGGCTGCCGAGGTAGAGACTGACTGGGTTGAATGGGCATGTACACCCTCCGGTGCAGGCCTTCCTGAAGCTTGATAAGCCAATAAGATACATTGTGAAATCCAGCGAGACAGTGAGACTTTAGAAATTGGCTCGCCCAAATTAAATTTAGCAAAGGAAATGAACAACTGGTCGGATTGCCTATGACCAGCCGTCCTGTTTAGATAAAATCTAAGTTGCCTGTGAACATCTAAGGAGTGAAGCTTGTATTCACCTTTGTTTTCATATTTAGGAAAGAAAACAGGGAGGTTAATGGATTGATTAATGTTTGCTTCAGAAGCTACTTTAGGAAGAAAGGACGGGTTGGTCCTGAGGTAAACACGGTCCGGATGAAAGACCAAGTAAGGAGGTTTAGCTGATAATGCTTGGAGCTCTGAAACTCCCTTGGCCGAAGTAATGGCTACTAAGAAGGCAGTCTTGAATGACAAGAATTTCAGATCTACCGTAGCCGGTTCAAGGGGCGGTCAAGGCCTGGAGAACTAAGGAAAGGTCCCAAGGAGGAACCGCTTGTTTTACAGGGGGCCTGAGAAGAAAAGTACCTTTAAGGAAAATTTTACACAACTTGGCCGACATCAGTGGATTGGAGTCATGACCAATGTGATAATGTGAAATTGCCGCAAGTTGTACTTTGACCGTGGAACTGCTGGCACCATCGTTAAAAAGAGTGGTTAAGAAATCAAGCACTAAAGGGAGAGGAACTGTGAAGGGTTTAGGCCTTGCCCCTCCGCCCACAAAGAAAACCGTTTCCACTTGCTACGGTAGACTTTCCTAGTGGATGGTTTATGAGCTGCCACCAGGATCGCCTTAACAGGGGACGAAATACCGGGAGTCCTGATCAAGAGTGGAACTGGAGCAGCCAAGCGGTCAGCTTCAGGTTGTCCAGGTTCGGAGGAGATAAGCGGGATGGATGAGATATCAGATCCGGAATGGGATCTAGAATCCAAGGAGGATTCACAGAGTGAGACCTTAGGAAGGGGAACCAGATCTGTCGAGGCCAAAACGGAGCAATGAGAATCATTCTGCACCCCAACCGAGAAGCTTTCTGAAGAATTTGGAGCATCAGAGGCAAGGGGGGATAAGCATAAAGAAGACCGGGTGGCCAAGCATGCACCAGAGCGTCTCTTGGGGAACCTCCTGGAGGAGGTATCAGAGCGAAAAAACTGTCGCACTTGGTGTTTGAGGGAGAGGCAAAAAGATCGCAAGAAGGAGTTCCCCACCGTGCGAATATGCGTTCCGCTACTTGAGTATTGAGAGGCCACTCATAAGGGGTGAGAATGGTGCGACTGAGCTTGTCCGCCAGGATGTTGGACCGACCCGGAATGTGCGTTGCTATGAGAAAGCGGTTGGTGGAGATTGCCCATTCCCAAACTCTCATGGCTTCTCGACAAAGAGGGTAAGACCTGGTTCCTCCTTGCTTGTTGATATACCAGACAACCGACATGTTGTCCGATTGAATCGCAATTGTTCCCAAGGGAAGAAAGGCCTGAAGTGCTAGCAATGCTAAGAGCACTGCTCTCATCTCTAGAACGTTGATATGCAGTAAGGTCTCTGAATCGTTCCACGTGCCTTGGATGGTCCGCCTGCAAATGCCCCCACCCGAGGCGGGAGGCGTCCGTGGTCACCGTGGCGAGAGGGGGAGAAGCACAAAATGGGCGGCCTCCGTGGAGATCTGGAGAGTGAAGCCACCACAGGAGGGACCACTTGCAAGCCTTGCTGATCACAATGGGATGATGCATAGTAAGAGCAAGATACGACAACTGTACTAGGAGTGTCCACTGGAGGATGCGCATATTGAACCTGGCGAGAGGAAGAAGTGCTATAGCAGCCGCCATGGACCCTAGAGCCCTCAGGACCAACTCCGCCGGAACTGAGCTTGAGTGGAGAATGGCCCGCACCTGGAGTTGCAGATTTTGAACTCTGTCCACAGTGAGGAAGGCTTTTAAACTCCTTGTGTCTAACCTGGCACCTATAAAATCTATGAACTGCGTGGGTGCTAGGTTGGATTTTTTTGTATTTATAGTGATGCCCAGACTGGGAGCAAGATGGAGAAAGGAGTCTCGCGACAATATTAGTAGATGCCTTGTTGGGGCGGTAAGGAGCCAGTCGTCCAGGTAGGGAAAGACCTGTACCCCCTGAAGCCTCAGGTGGGCCGCTACCACTGCTAATACTTTGGTGAACACCCTGGGGGCTGTAGTGAGACCAAAGGGAAGGACCCGGAACTGGTAGTGACTGGCTCCCAGCCGGAAGCGGAGAAACCTCCTGGAGCGCCTGTCCATTAGTATATGGTAGTACGCATCCTTGAGGTCTATGGAGCACATCCAGTGATTTTCTCCCAGAAGGGGGAGAATAGATTGCAGAGTGACCATTCGGAACTTCTCCTTGGGAACTGCCAGGTTCAAGAGAGAAAGGTCTAAAATTGGTCTTAGATCCCCCGTCTTTTTTGGCACTAAACAGAACCTGGAGTAGAACCCTGATCCGATCTGGTCTGGGGACGGGCTGGATGGCTCTTTTCTTTAGCAGATGGCCAATTTCTGCCAAAGCGGCCTCCCATTGACCGGGTGGAACGCCGGGAGGGACTTCAATTTTGGCAAGTGACGGAAGGGGATACGGTATCCTCTGGATATGATCTGGAGAACCCAGCGGTCTGATGTTATGGACTCCCATGCCGCTAGGTGCTCCGAAAAACGTCCCCCCGACTGCCTCCAGAGTGGAGCAGCCGGGCAACCCCTCAGGGTTGCTGCGCGGGCCGTTCAGAGAAGGGTTCTCTGGACCCGAAGTTCCTGGGAGCCCCTCTGCCTCTAGGGCGGCGTCCTCCCTGTCCTCCTCTGCCACGGAAGGACTGGTTGTCCGGAGCAGGCTGGGATTGCTGCGACTTCCGGAACCACATCTTCTTCTGACCCTTTTGGTTCCTAGAATAGGGCCTCTGGGGTGCAGAGAAGCGGATTGCGACGGCAGACAGCGTCTTCCCGTCCTTCTCGCTCTGGGTCAAAGTGTCGCGAACAGTTTTGCCAAAGAGGGCAGAACCATCGAAGGGGGCGTTCGCAAATGACGCTTTGAAGGGCTCTGAGAAATCGCAATGACGGAGCCAGGCCTGACGTCTAGTAACTAGACCTGCCCCTGCGGCTCTAGCAGCGCCTTCCGTAGCATGGGAGAGTAGCCGCATTGAGGTATTGGTAACGGACCTGAGAGTGGCCATGCGGGTGGAGTGCAGCACTTTGTCCTCCTCCGACATGGACTCTGGGGGGGATGCAGCGTATTCTTTAATAAGATCGCGCTGCATCCTAATCACATGTGCCAGATAGTTCAGCGCCCTTACCGAGAAGGTCGCTGAACTAAACATCCACTTCCCGAAGCGGTCCATCATCCGAGACTCCTTGCTCGGGGGATGGACTGAGGGACTCTCCTGAGCAAGTTCCCTCTTGGTGGCCGCCGCCGTCAACATGGCATCTACCGGAGGCCCCTTACTCCAATGGGCACAGTCAGCCGGGGGACTGAGGATCCGGTCGGGCCTTTTAGGGATTGGCTCCACGGTGTCCGGTTCCTTCCACGCCCTGGTGGTAATGAGGTCCACCAGGGGGTCGGCAGGAGGGGACACCCAAGAGGTAGACGGGCCCGCTTCAAATGCCTCCAAGAACACGGACTCGTCCGAGGAAGACTTGGGGGCAGACCACCCCCCCCTTATGCGGAGCATTTCCATGATGTCTACAAATGAGACATCCTTGGGGGGTGACCGTGGGGAGCCTTCCCCTTCCTCCAAATCCGTGTCTTCCGTGAGAGACTCGGGGGAGTCAATGTGCCTCCTTTTGCACGTATGCTTGCGAGGAACATCCTCTGGGGGCTGTCAGAGGACTCCTCGCAAACAGTAACCTGTTCCAGGGGAACAGCTTGGGGCACAGGAGCGGGCTGTCCCAATGGCCGGATGGTGGAAGCCTGACCCAGTGCAGAGGGAGCGCGGGACGGAGCCAAAACAAGTGCCGGGGGTCCGGAGACCCTCAACAGGGCCCTCTCCACTACATCAAAAGCCGAAGGGGAGCCGACCTCGACCAAAGGATCCGACAATCGGCTCCCCTCGGACACGAGGAGTGAATCAGAGCCGGCGCCGAAGCGCTCGGATCCGAAGGGACAGTGCGCTCCGACACAGACGGCGCCGAAGGAGCACTGATCCCCCCGGATCCTAAGCTCAGATCCAGGCTCCGAGAGGTCGGATCCGATGCACTCGAGGGCAGGGTCGGATCCGAAGTACCAAGTACTATCGGCGCCGAGCCACCCCGGCTCGAAGCTGCTCGGCTCCAACTGCTCCGAACCCGGTAGCGGGTCGGAGAAGGAGCAATTGGCTTGAAAAGGGGTCGAGCTCCCCAGAGGGGAGGCAAGAGCACTCCCATCTGCATCTGGGCCTGGATGAACCTTCTCATCATCCGGTCCAGATCAGCGTCCGACAGGCTATACGTTGATCTCGACGAGGCTACCGAGGTAGGCCTTGAGTGCCTCCTCGATAGCCTCGACGGAGATCGGGTCTCCTCCTCCTCAGGTCCCGGTGAAAAACAAGCTGGAGACCGGAGCTGAGGAGGGGGAGAGCCAGCAGACAAGGAGGCCGGGGGAGAAGCCCGCTTGGCTGGCGGGGCCGAAACAGAGGTCTCGGCCCGCCGCTTATGGTGCTTCTCCCTCCGGTCCTTCTTCCTAGCTTCCCTCTCCTCCAAACCACTACAGGGAGGTTGAGTCCCAGGAGGAGGAGGGGGAGCCAGAGAGGGGACAACCGTGGTAACGGTTACCCCCGAAGGAGCGGAGGCCGGAGCCGAGTCCGGCGGCAAAAGACCTGCCAAGACAAGCTTGGACCTCCGCTCCTTCAATGCCCTGGGGTTGAACCCTGCACAAATGGAACATCCAGATGTGAGGTGTTCAACCCCCAGGCATCTAACACACCGAGTGTGGCCATCAGCTGGGGAAAGCTTATGGCCACACTCGGAGCACTTTGAAAATACAGCTTTGGGCTGCTCAGACATCCCAAAAGCAAACAAACAAGGTTACTAAAACTAGTAAAAGTAAAGTAACAAAACCACTCACAGGCCCAAACACACACTACGCTACCAGCGAGGGGAGGGATATTAAAAATAAATTTTAAACACTAAAATTATAATAATATAAGAGGGAAACCTACACTTTCACACAACTTTAACAAAAACTTTCAAAATTAAGCACTTTTGAGACTAGAAATATCACTTAGCTGGAGAGCTGGAAAAACACAATCTGGTCACCATGCGCGGCAAACGAGATCTGAGGTCATGAGGGTAGAGCAGGGCATTATGGGTGAGGGGAGGAGCTGAGAGCTTGGATCCATAGCTGGTAAACCATGCCGGTTCGGATCCGATATCGGATCCATAACCCACAGGTTGCAGACAAATGAATCTCCTACTTCAGATTATACAGTTACACTCTACAGTCAATGGTACATTAATTCTACTATTTTGCAAGGGTGCTACACCCCCCACATCCCCTGCACATTAAATATACCAACTCCAAGATCACACTACAGTGAGGAAATAGGCTAATTTCTTGTTTCTCACCGAACCGTGACCTCTCAATACAATGTTGAACCCAAATACTTGAACTGCACCATCTGTTCGCTGTAGTGTAGTTGATACATTTTGGTTTGACATTCTGCCAACATGAAAACTGCCATTTGACTACATGCCGGTTGACTGATACAGTTTCCAAGTTTTGAATGTAAACCAAGTACATTACTATGGTGGGCACAATTTTGTTTTGCTTGATCAGTGTTCAACAACTGAGACATATTTAATTAAAAGGAGGTAGCTGGGGAGATTTGGTGCACTCTGTGTGTAACGGCAAGTAACCCCAACTGTTCGGGGATATGGACTAGTAGGAGTATTGAGTGTGATGGAGATACATTATGGTCGCATACCTCTCAACTGTCCAGACGTTCACAGAATGTTCAGTTTTTCACTCATGTTGTCAGTATGTTGCTCATAAAATGCGTGTTTTTGGCACATCACTGAGGACTGAAGTCACTGTCACTAAGTAGCATTAGCCATTTGAGTTTCAGTCCATTTTTTACAGAAAATGCATGCTAATGCAAACACTGTTATTCCATCAAATTTAAGTCTCCCCCCTCTGTCTCTTACATCATTCTCATCACAGTGTTGCTTTTATTCCATCTCAGCATATTATCCTTCCCTCAACTTATTTTATTTTAACACTTATCTTACTATGTCCTTTAACCACTTTCTTGGTTCCTCCTCTTTCCTGTTGATCTCATTTCACCTTTATATTCTTCCTTTCTCTTCTTTAACTCTGTTATCCATGAAGATAAGTACAGATGCATCATCTGATATCTACTTACCAAATTTTCAGTCCTCTACTCATTTCCATGTATTTTTCCCTTGGATTTTCTGTCATTGTGCCTGCTGACCACAGGCCCTTCGATTATCAGATATCTTATTTGTGATTTTTGGGTTTGAGTCAGTATTAGAAGGTTGGCATCCAGGTAGCCATTAGGGGTATTCCTTGCATTAGCCCCCTCCCTCTCCCCTCATTGCATCCTAATGCACGAGAATTCCTAACAGACTTTCCTTCTCACTTTCCAGCAAGTTTATCTTTCTTTCACTTTACTTACCTTAACTCTCACTCCACCACCTACCTACCTTGCTTAATATTTCTCTGCATCCTTCCTCTCTCTTATCTGATGTTATAACTTTTAATATAGATTCTTCTCATGTCCTCTTCCTATCTCTAACCTACAATCTACCACCACTCAAGCCATACAAAACTATTTAACTCCATTCAATTCATATTTTCTCTCTCTTGCTGCCTTCCACCCAGTTATAGTATATTTTTATTTTTTCCTTTGCAATTTACAAAATGTTTTAGAATTCCACCATTTGCAGTCACTAAGGTCCCGATCATCTGACTCCATCTTGTCTGTCTTCAATTCATAGACTTCTGTTCATCTCTTTGCATCCATTCTCATCACCTTTCACTCTTCTTCTAGTTATAGGGATCTTCTGGTCCACTTGTACTCCTTTTCATTGCTTCCTTTTAACTATCCTCTCCCTTCAATGCTTAGTCTCTCTGCCCAGCTAATCAA
Source organism: Protopterus annectens (assembly GCF_019279795.1). NCBI lineage: Eukaryota > Metazoa > Chordata > Ceratodontiformes > Protopteridae > Protopterus > Protopterus annectens. The sequence goes on along the minus strand of NC_056746.1, from coordinate 37,522,078 downwards.
ATCCTTCTACAGTTTTACTCCATCATTTTGACCCCTATCCTCCACTTTTCTTTAGTTCCTGTACCTGTCTGCCTTTCAGATTCATATGAAGTAATGAATGCTACTGTCATCAAAATATGAAACACTGAGGCAGTAAACTCAACAACAGGAAACACTGACAGAGTCAAACACTAAAACAAGTGTTTCTGTAAGGTGTTCAGCTGCCCTTCATCCCCCTTATAAGTCACTCTTTCCCACCTGAAAATGGTATCTTTGAGCTCACCAAACTTTGGGGATGATTACTGAGATATCAAAATACTGAAGTGTACAATGCACCTAATGGGATTTGACTAAACAAATGTGCCAAATCCTGTTGCAAGCATAGTCAGCTGACTTCAACACACATTATCTCCTCTATTTCATACTTATATCCCTGCTTAATTACCTCCTCTGCTTCCTTATGTTTTTCCAGTATAGAGAAAACAAATCCACTAATACGTAGTCACAGGCAAAATACAATTCGCTCAGCATATGTTGTCCCATAGTTTAACTGTGAGTTACAAAAAGCGATGATTCTTTCTAAATATACAACACACAATAACACTTCCGAGACAGTAGTAGTATTTGCTATATCTTGATATATTAACTAGCTGATATATACAGCATACTTTTATTAAACATTCTAAGCACACAGTGTGTATAGTATAGCACTTTTCTTTAGACTTTGGTACTATCTTTACCCTAACATTCTTACACATTATATCCTCATACACCATCATATAATCAATTAATGTTTGTATGAAACAATGTTACAATGAGCATCCAGTTGAGCGAAAGGAGCCTGTTACCTTACATTAGGTATGGTTTTTGTTCCCACTACCTCTTCGTATGTATGAAGAGCTCATCCCACAGACTTTATTTGGTAGCAGTTCACCAGCGTAACAGTAATATTCTCCCAATTTTCTCTTTATTGCTTTTATTGCTTTAGCAGATAATAGAGGTCCACTCACACAATCTGTACTGTTATTTCTCCCTCATTCCTTACAGTAAGTACCCGATCTTCCTTTATTGCTTACTTCTTCACCTATACCTTCTTATCCTTCCTTCTCCCCTTTACCTGCACTGTTTCCCTTAAATGTGTGTATTCAAATCTATGATCTGTACTACCAACTTGGAGGTACTATTTTATTTCTCTAGTCATCTATGATTTAACAGCTTATATTTTTAAGCACCTTTATTGATTTATCACTTGTAACACAGGAAAAGTTGCATTTATATAAAAATAATCAAACTGTATTAACAAGTTCACATCTACAAACATTATACTTCACATATATTACTGTATATCATATAACTTAAGCAACATTACATACATGATTCAATTCCTGCCTTTATTAAACAAGAAACATCTTTATTAAACCATCACTTACGACATAGGCAATCATATATTTATATAAATGAAAACAAGCCACACTGACAAAACTCTCAGTTGCAAACATTATACATCACTTATAATCTACCCAATCATTTTCAGTCAAACATTACATAGCTCATTTAAGTCCTGCCTTCTTTTAAACATCATTCCTCCCCTGCATGTATTGTTCCCACAATTCCCTTTTTAACTGTGTAGTTTACTCCTACCCTTTTATAAACATTTCAGTTCCAGTTGTTTTATCTCTGTTACTATATTTACTACTTCTAGTATAGTTGGTTGAGATTTTGATTTCCATTTTCTAGTAATTGCTTTTGTGGCAGCCACCATAATTAGATACAGCAAGGCCTTACCATGTCTAGGCAATTCTGATTCTGTATCACAGCTCAGAAAAATAATCTCCCGTGTCACATCAATCTGCCCACCCAGCATCTCCGACAGTGCACGCCGCAGGGAATCCTTAAGGTCCACCAGCTCACTGCACTCCCAGAAAACATGTTATGAATTACCTCTTTCTTCCCAGTCACGCCTCCAACATTTGCTGTCTACCAGAGGAAAATTTCTCTGGAGACTACTTGGGGTATAAAAATATCTAAGTAAATATTTCCAAGCAACTCTTCTAGATTTTGTTGCATATTTGGTAGACATATATCCTCTAATTATTTCTTTGTGAATTGCTTATCCAATCTCTCTTCCCAATAGTTTCTAACCACCTCTGATTGGTTCCTATAGTTATCATGTAATATTTTACATGGTCTTCTAAGTATTCTTTTTTTAATGGCAGCTCCTGTTCTAGATTCTACTAAAAACTCTACCAGTGCTGGTCTTTCATTTAGAACCCCTCTATGTCTTTCTGTTTGCCTGTACTCTGAAATCAGTCTTTGATAGGAAGGCAATCTGTAACCTGCAATCCAAATAAATTGTTTTTTTTCCTATTCTATCATCTTTCCCTCTTTAGTTATTTGTTCCCAATATCTTGGTTCCTTTGCCAGTTTTCTCCAATAAATTCCAGCCCCTCTTGCCTATTTTCTATATCTCTAATTGCAGTCATCCATATCAGCAGAATCTCCTTTCTTCATTCCCAAGTTGGCTTAATTCTTCGGATACTTTATGGATATAATATTCTATACGATTATTGTTATTCTCCTTAAAGGTCTGCATCCAAAATCCCCGTCTCTCCTTGTTTCTTGACCCCCCCATTTCATCATCATCCATTTCCATTTTGAATTATAGTTGCCTGCTTGTGCTAGCTATAGAAGCCTTAACTGTCTAGCTCAGAAATACCCCTTCAAATCAGGTAATCCCAATCTGTCCTGTTCGAATGGAAGAATCAGCTTATGCCATTTGACTCTTGCCATCTTCCCCTCCCAGATAATGTCCACCAGCTCTTTATTAATTGCTATCTACAATGTCTCCTCTGGTTGATAAAAATATGCCTGACCTGTATATAAGAATAACGGGACTACAACATTTTAACTGCTTGTTTCTTACTATCCATACAACAAAACTTCCATTGATATTATCTTTTGTTTAGTCTCTTCCTGCAAATCCTTAGCTGCCACACCAGAATAATTTTTTAATCCATACTGCTAAATGTTTATTTTTATCATGTGTCCATAAATATGGATATTGCTGAACCAATTCATATATAGGTACATAATTTACAGCTATTGCATTTGTTTTAGCTTCATTATTTTTGTATCCTGAAAATATTAGTAATTGTCTCAGAATGTTCCACAACACTGTAATGTCTCTTTCTGGTTTTGTCAGGTATAAAATTATATCATCTACAAACAGAGCCAGCTTTTCTTGACTACCATACTAATTATATCCTTGTTTTTCGAGTCCCTTATTTTCTTTGTCAATAGTTCTAAATATAATGCAAATAAAAGGGAAAGAGGACACCCCTGCCAGGATCCTTTGCTCCAACCCTCATATATCCTCCTAATCAACCTTATTATTTTTTTCAGGAAATGCACATACTTCCATTACCCTGCTCATAAAGTCCCAGCTTACTCTGTCAAATGCTTTCTCTGCATCAAGACCCACCAACAACATTGGTATTTTCTTACATTCTGCTTCCCTCTGGATCATCTATGTTCTATTAATGTTGTCAAATGTTTGCCTCCCCTCCACAAAACCACATTGATCTATATCTATCAGTTTTGACAATTTCTTTAGCCATAATAGACACAAGCATGTTATAATCATGGATTAGTATTGAAATGGGCCTGTATGAAGCTGGAACTGATGGATCTTTACCCTCTTTAGAAATTACAGCTACCACTGCTTTTTTCCAGGATGTTGGTATTTCTCCTCCTCTTAAATGCTATTAAACAAACCTTCCAGATCTTTATCACTTTTTCCCTCCTAGCTTCCAAACTTCTACAGGAGTACCATCTATTCCTAGGGACTTTCCTGTAGATTGGTTATACATCACAATTTTTTTATCTCATTTTCTCCTATCTAATTGTTAGTAACTGAGCCTCATCTACCTCTAACCTTGGCCTATTTAATTCTTCTATAAACATTTCCATTTGTATTTTTTCTTGATTTCCATATTTCTGTACTTTATGGACTTTCATTGAATTTCCAGAATATTTCTAATACCTCTACATGATTTCTTGTTACCTTCCTTGTTATAGGCACCCTAAGCTTGGTGAGAGCCCCTTCTACTTGCTGTTGTTTGAGTCGATGTGCTAAAGGTTTTTGTGCTCTAGTGTTATTATCAAAAACAGTTGTTTAACAGCAATCTTTCTAAACTCATGTATATATCAAAGTCATCCCTTATTTTATGTTTAGCATTCTGCAGTTGATCCTCTTCTTGTTCTGTGAGATTCCCCCTGTTCTGCAATACTTTAACAATTGTTAGTCCCTCTAATTAATTCTTGTTACTTCTTAACCATAGCTCCCTTTCTATTTCCACCCTATATTTAAACTCCACTTTAATTTTATCCCACTCCCTAGCTATATTTTTAGAAGCAATTTCTCTCCTCTTGAATAGCTCCTAAATAATCTCCACTACCCATTCCTTAAATTACCCTCTTTTCAGCAGATAGGTGGGAAAGTGCCAATGTCTCATTTTTATTTCATTATCCTGTGTTTTTATTTTAGTTATTATTGGCACATGATCTAAAATAGTTATTGGGTGTGTATCAAGACCTTCAATTAAACGTACATGTTCCTGTGAAATGTAAATTCTGTCTAGCCTAGCCCAGTTTTTATATCTTGGGGAATAATGTGTAAATTCACACCAAACTCCTATTACTGAATTTAGGTCTTCCATGCCAAATAGTTTCATAAATGTCTTGAAAAATCTACCCTCTTTAGTTATACTTTCCCTTGTGAGACCACCAGACACATCTTCACTGCTGCAAATCAAATTCCAGTCGCCACTTATAAGTAATATTCCTTGCTAAAAGCTGATTATTTCTCCCGGAATTTTCTTAAGCGCCATTATAGCAGTTTTAGGTAGAATATAAATACATGCCAGTGTAATCCTCCTCTCTTGCCAGTAGCCTCTTAGCTCTACAAATCTGCCATTATTATCTTTTTTATCCTCTTCTATCACTGTTGGAGCTTCTCTTGCAATTAATATAAGTGCTCCTCTTTTCCTTTGTCCCAGATATTCCACTGAATAACCAGCCTGAAAACCTTTCTTTATTAAATTTGCATGTTCACTTCTTTCCAAGTATGTCTTACCTATCTGCACTGTACATTTTTAATATAGTTTACTATTCTTTCTTTTTTATATTTATTTGTGAGACCATTGACATTTAAAGACATTACAGAAAGCATATTTTCACTGAAAAAATATTATTCCCACCTTTTATGTTTAATGCCTTTTTTGTTAAATGTCTAGTTCCAGCTTTTGTGTTACATGCATACGCTGTTTGTCATGTTGAACTTTTATATTATATAGTTGTTTTTTGTTGTATCTATTTGAGCCTATGTCACATCTTACAAAACTTTTTGTTTTATTGAAATCCCCCAAAACAAACAAACAAACAAAAAACCAATACCCCGCTAAAACTTATTAATTTAATACTAACATGCAAAACTATGTACATCTTCAAATATTGAAGTTTTGCCCTCCTAATAGGAGCAAATGTCATGAACTGACAACCACACTCACACAAATGAGTTAACCTAAAAGAAAGGTTATCAGTGCTCAGACACATGGTGCAGCCTGTGCTTCTAAGTGCTAACTGTGTTTTCTTATCTTTATAACTCTCCCAGCTGAAAAAACCCCTGAATGCTTTCAGAGAACATTATCTGTTAGCCAGTTTCTCTCCCCCAGCCACCCCAGCCAGTCACTCTCCACCAGACTGTAACCAATTTCTCTTTATCAGACTGTCTCAAGACATGAGAACCAGACAGTCAGTTTTTCTTTATCAGATTGTTTGCATGGAGACATGAGGGCCAGATACAGAATTTCTGCTAAGCATACATTAATTTGCTAGAAAAAGCTTCATAATATTCAATATTCTTTTTCATTAATTTCTTTCTCTTAAAACTTGTTACTAAATCAATCTAAGGTCCTTAATCCTGCCATTTCTCCAAAAATGAGAAATGGCACATTAATTTTTTTCTTTTGTCATGCTATTTTAACCAAGCTTTTTTACACTGCAGTGCTACATTTCTTAAAACTGAACAAGAAGAAAGAGAGAATGGAAAAAAAAAACAACAGCACCTATTTACAATCCCCATTACGCTTAAAAATAACTGAGAAAACTTTACAGCATGCACGGAAAACCATACACCACAAAATAATACTGTCAAGAAAAAATGTTTTCTTTATTTACACATAACTTCCTCCCCTCTCTTCCCCACCTCAAAACATTTTTCTAAACAATTATGACATGAAGTAGGGCATATACTTGAGTCCCCCACAAGTCCAACAAATTCTGAAAACATCTGATATTTCCAGATTTTCTTGTTCTGTCATATTTCACAAATATAATTATTTCATTGTAATCACACATTAAGTTACTGGTTTTATTACTGTTCCTATCCATATCTGAAATACTGTCTCTACTTTATTTCCAACATATTCTCAATTCTTCTAGTCAAATCTCATGCTTCCTTCCTTCTCTCCAACATTTTCCATTGAAACAGTGGAAAAGGTTTCACAGGTACAGTCTCTCTGTGGTCTTTACTACCAGAAGAACAAGAAGCAGAATTTCCTTCTGTTTCACAGCTCACTTTTTGTTGGACAAACTTCTGTATTTCCTCCTTAGGATGTACTTCATCAAAAATGATTTTGTCCCTCCAGGGAAGAATACCTTTAAGACAGCTGCATCCAGCAGCTTGAATATCACACCTGCATCTCGACATTCCCTGAAGAGTGGAATGAATTTACTCCTCTTTTTCCTGGTGTGCAATGAGTAATCATTCTCAGCAAACACTCTGCTGTCTCCCACTTTTAGTATTTTGTCCTGCTGCCACAGTATTGCCGGAATCAACTACTTCTGCTTATAGAATTTCATCTTTACTATTAAAGGTCTAGGTTGCTTTGTCATAGCCAGGTTTGGAGCATACACACCATGTGCCCTTTGAACTAACAACTCCTTCTGTGGAATACCAATCCAGTTGCTTATCTGTGCTTTCATAAAATTAATGCAGTCTGTTCTTTCCAGCTTCTCTGCTATAGCTGCAAATCTCAGTTTTTCCCTACATGCTCCGTCCTCTAATTCTATTATTTTTTGAAACATCTCTTCCTGGGCAGTCTCATATTTAGTCAGCCTTTTCTTCATTTCAACCTCTGATTTTTGCAGCTTTATCACCTCATCTGAATATCTGCTTAAAGCTTCTTCCATTTCCATCCTTTTGTTGTTTGTGCTGATATACTCCATCAATGTTTCATTTATTTTAACCAGGTCTGTGTGTAGTTGTCTTAAGGCTTTCTGTAGATTACTGGAAGTCATGTCTGGAGTTTGCATTAATTTTGATGAACTGCTGCAGAACTTTCCCCACTTGGTGTTTCTTCCTCACTTTTTGTAGCTGATTTTTCCAGGTGCACTGTATTTCTTTTTTCCTGGCATCCAGGCAGTACACTTACTAGCTAGTTACTGAACATTACCCATACACACAAAAGTCTACTGGCCTTCTCTGTTCAGTTTCTGTTTTTACACTGGGAGAGTTAGAGTTACAGTGTTACTCAATGTGCAGGCACCGTGGAAGTCATGATTTAACAGATTATTATATATTATCCTCCATTTTATTTTATTCCTTCCTCCTTTTGTTTCTCATTATCTAAAGAGATACTTGGCCTTTCACAAGCCCTCCTTCTGTATGATTCTTCACAACCTTCCGTTGTGGCTGCCTCTGTTTCTCCCCTGCCTTTTATTGTCCTTCCTTTTACATCCACTCCTACTCCACCGTATTTCTCCCTTAAGACCATCAACTCTAAAATCTTTATTTATATTTTCATCTTCCTAGCTTATGAGCTGCCTCATTCACAGTTCCACTCTCTTTGTATTTTCTTCCTCCAAATTTTATTCCCCCATTTCACCTTGAGTATTTTTTGAACTCTCATTCTTATCTGACCTACATGCAATGTACTTGTTTTTTCTCTGCCAACAGTTCATTTCCAACTCCCCATTTCCTTATCCAACTTTTCTATCAGAACCCCTCCATCTCTCTGTACCTAAATACTGCCTTGAAACATTGGTTTTACAGAAACCTGTTTTTCAGTTCTAATTTCCTAGTCATACCCTCTTCCAGCAGCTGTTGGCTTACATTTCCTTGTCTAGACATTTTGACCAAGGAGTGTATTCTCAGCTGTCTCCTTAAACCCTGACACTAATGCTTGTAATCTTTTCAGTGGTTTCTTGACGAGATCAGTCTACCTTACATCTTGCTTTCCAGGAATCTTTAAACTCATCCAGCATCACTGCTAATCAGTTTTTTATCCAGTGTCTTCCTCCCGCCTTATGTTGCTTTGTCTCCTCTTTTTTTCCCAGTTTGATTGTTTTTCTGTGAACCACATGACCTCAGAAACCATACTAATGCACTTGCAACAAAACATCAAACATATTAAAACACTGATAAGATGAGCAGATGAGCAAGCATTTGTGACATTTTAAGTGCCAGGAAGCCATCAGGTAACTAAATGTAATACCCCCTATACTTGCATTACTCTGGATGGACAGTAGCTCTGTCTTTCTGTTGTGCAGTAACAGTTATAGTAAAATAACAAACATGCCTATACTCTCTTAGCATAATGAAGATCTAGCATATAACATACTTCATGATAACATATCAGCAATTTGCTTTCCTTAACTGGTAATGAATAGTCCACATTACTTGCACATCACCTTCTGTGTATGGGTCTTGCTTAGCAGTGCTTCTGCTCTGTTAATTTATTCATTTTATTCAGTAGTCTGGCAGACATAATGAATGTAATCTTAACCATCTGCTGATCTTGCAATTCTTGTAGAGGGACGTACTTTGAAGTTCCATTGACTTACTTATAGCCACCCAACTTACTAAATACACTGTCCTGCCACCTGATTTACTATGTTAAACAATATCATTAGTAACACAGAGGTTATCATTATTTGTTTCTGGAAGCCTGCACTGTCCTGTACTACTGATGCAGGGACTTCACCACTCACATCCTTGATTGCTAATATGCCAACTCAGAGGTTGAACTAAGTGGTGTAGAGGAAATATGATATTAATTTAGTCCAAGTTAGTGCAATCTCAGAGTCAGTAATTTGGGGTGGGGAGGATAAGCCTCTACATCAGAAGATGTTTTCCAAAATGATATTCTATTTTTAGTTCCACAACAGTTAAACCAGTGGAACAGCATGATCAGGCAATTGAGTAAAAGCAGACCTCTGTTGGTTTAATTTCTCCAAGTGTTTTGGGTTTCTAATACCATGATAGGAGATGACCCCATTTTTAAGTCAGGGTATGATTAGAGTTCATGAAATTAATATTGTTTCAGGCATTGATATTAACCAAGTGTGCTCTTCTCAATAACTCCAATTTGTCAAGAATTGACCCTTTCTGTAATTCATAAGGGGTTCCGAGTATTAGTAGCATATCTGGTTACATGTATTAGTAGCATATCTAAGTGCTATGTAAATTCTTTATTATTAAAGTGGTTGTTCCTATGGGTTCATATTATGTTATCGAAAGATAATGTAATTGAATGCTCAGAACTTCGAAATGGCTGCATATCGAAACTTTCATTGTGGGGGGCTGCACCCCCCCCCCCGTAAATATATATTCCAACTCCGAGTGAGGAAAGGGCAAATATCCTAATTTTCACTGTACTGCGACCCCACAATGTGATCTTTGAAATGCAGCTGTTTCGAAGTTCTGAGCATTCGATTATGTTATCTTTCGATAATGTAATAGGAACCCGTTCCTACTACTATTGGAAATGGCTGAGTATTGTTCTTCCATACTGCTGCCATTTCTGTTATGCCTTTGTGTGTCTTTCTATACTTTAGACACTATAATCAATGGGTATAGCAATTTCAATGATCAATGCTACTTTTGTCTTTTTTCATGTGCTATTATATTTGGTTTCCTTGCATCAGTTTTGTGAAATGGTAATGGATGATCCCATGTGATATAAATGTCATCATTTTCTTTAATGCTTTGTGGTTCATGTTTCCAATGCTTTTCAGCTATTTCTGTATTGTAGTATTTGACAATCCTCAATGCAACAGTCTTGCCATGTTATTGTGCCTTTCAGTATACAGGCCCTCTGTAATGGGTATCTCACACCCAGCAAAAACTTATGTGCCTGTTTCCAGTTGTTTTTATAGAACTTGTTTTTGTTTGTTTCTCATACCTTCTTAATGGATTTTGTAAACCAATATGTATGTAGTTCACTGTCCTGAGCTGCCATTATTAAACTTTCATATTTTGGTTTCAATTCACCTCTGTTCATCCATTCCTGTGTCAAATATTGGTATACATAAGGATGTTTCAGAAGAGCTTTATACTTGCTACTGTATTTGTGAACTTTCCAGTAATTTTCCCTCTTCATCTGATCATTTTCCTTATATTATTTCTGCAGAGTGCTCATGGACATATATCATATTTATTTGACTCCATGCTTAAAATGGAGACTTTGATTCTGAATCACTATGTGAGTGTCACTTCATTGACTGCCACACTCACCCCCCAATCTTATTTAGAATGGGTGTACAAAGCTGTTGCTGTTTCTCATTCTCTTTCCTATTAAGTTCCTCAGCTTGCCAAATGGGTGTATGGATCCCCCATCTTTCATATTTTCCATAGTGACTTAAAATGGACACAATATTTTCCTAATATTACATCATGAGGCAAATCAGTGTTTACAGAAATAGGAAGTAACAGTTTTCAAAGAAGTATTTGTATTGCTACAGGTATAAGAGGATACTTTTTTCTGCCACCATGAAAGCACATTACCTCTGCTTTTTATTTGTTCTTAATCTTATGCTTATACACCATGGAATACTTGACAATAAAACTCATGCTTCTAGAAGCAAGGCTTGAACCTCCCCTTTTTCTAAAAAAAATAATAGATTTTACCAGCTTATTTCTAACAAAATGATGTAAGGCAGACTTGTTACTGTAGCTGTAGTCCTTCATACTCAGTAGGAACAACTTTATTTAAAACATGTATTTCAGTTTTCACATTTCTATCTGTACCATTTTTTCAGTGTTAGTAGGCACATACTTTAGCAATGTGATCCTTCACCCCACATTTATAACAAATTAACACATTACTTACTGCTTTTTGTTTCACCAGAGATGGTGTATTCCATACTACAGTTTTATCTTTAGACACATTCAGTTCAATTTTTAACATTTTGTCATTAACTTTTAAGTGCTCTATTAAAGTTACCAGGTTATCACAATTCTTCAGATAACCTTGCAAAAACAAACTGAGTTATTTAATTAGGCAAAATTCTTTTAAAACTATTTGTTGGCAACATTTCTAACATTTTTACCTTACTGTTGCTAACAGGTTGAAGTTAAAGCTTTTAAATATGCTTTAATAATGCACCTATGAGCTTACCAGTTTATTTACAGTAAAAGTCCAGATATGAAATATTACTGCTTGTACAACAGGGGTTATACCAGTTCTGATGAGAAGTTCTTTCTTAGGTTTGTCATATTCCCTGCAATCAGTTCCATCCATGTCCATGTATGTTTCTAATACCTGTCTGATCAGATGGCAT